>NC_135535.1:135863615-136163615 GCF_045843805.1 Urocitellus parryii | reverse complement strand
CCCATCACTGAATCGCACATCCTGACCCATGAAATAAGTACCTTGATTATTTCGTATTGTGATGAGCCAGCTGTAAAAGGCCATCAACATTGTTGGGGGCAATCTTAGTACACACATTTCCAGACTGCAACTGGGCTGTGTCCAGCTTCTGCAAGACTGTGGAAGGTTCTTCCTGAGTGCAGCACTACATGGAGCCCAGGACCAAAGTCACCAGGTATTTTGACACCCCAGGACCCAATCTTACTCTCATTCTGTTTGTTTTTCTAAATTTGCATCCTAAACACACCCTCCTGCTGTGCCTCTCCCTGACTCAGGCAATGGCAAGGCCCTACTAAGGTGGATGGCGCAAGGCATCCATCCTCTGGAGGAGTGCAGTATGTTTCTGGGAATGGCCTGGTTTGGTTTTGTAATCCTTTAATTAGTTGCAACTTCTCATATGATCATTAAGTATGAAGGAAAAAACATGACTTTCCCAATTAATGCAATTACTTCTAAAGAATAAATCTGTTTGCTCTAAATGCAATGATTCAGCTGTGGAAGGTAAATTGTTAATGTTTAATGAAAAACCCCCTGTAGGAAAAACAGTCAAGGAAGTTTTTGAGAAATTAAATTAAAATCTCGAGAAGAAAAATTAATGTTAAGAAGACAGATTAGTGCTTAGGACTGGGCAACTTGTTCTTGTTCCTGTGCACAATGGTTTAATGCTCTAGCTCTTGTTTGATTAAAATTAGTAGCCTCTCTTTTCAAGTTAACCATTTGCCATAACCGTGGCGCCGGTTCTAGTCAGTAAGTCAAGAAAGAATAGTTAAGGTATAGGCCAATAGTCTGGGACATTTCTAACTATTATTAAAAGCTAACTAAGCAGAAACAGCTCAAAGCAAAACGCAAACTGAAAGTACAAATGCTTGCTTATGCATAAGCCAAGACACATTCTTCTTATCTAATTGTAGCTACGTAATATTTTGTTTCTTTGAATAATGATTCCTGTTTTGTAACCACAAAGTACTGTGAGCCTGCCAAAGTGAAAAGTACATATGATTAACTTCGCAAGTAAAGATTGGGATTCAGCACCTTCACTTTGGTGTCTGTGTTGTTTCTCCACCCCCCTTTCTCCGACTCCTCACCATCCTGAGACCCCTTGCTGGAGCTGGACTCCGACACCCTCCTTTTCTCCTTCTAATATCATCAAAATATTTCATTCTGTTTTTGCAGCATTTATACATCTTTTATACAAGTTCATATTCATTCCAGCAGATGCCTTTGAAGAACTCTCATTTGTGATTAAAATATCTGACATCTTCTTAACTCTCTAGTGATTCTGATCAGATTAAAATTGACCATTCGTTTAGGACTTGGGACAGGTCAGGAAAGAAATTTCTTTTCATATCACCTAACAAAAAGGTAGCCTTAGTTAAACTCAACACTTTTCATCCAACCAGGACTCACGTTGAAAATGGTGTAACCATGTTATTGTAAATCACCATTTATTCATTAAATTATATATGCATAAACATGTGTGGGATGGTGGCATGCACGGGTCTGAGCAATATCCAACTTATAACTTATGTTGAAGAAGCTTTAATCCCTGTCAGAAGGACCTACCTCTGCCCACATTTCATATTTGTGAAAAGAAGGCACAAGGAGTTTAAAGCAGGAATGGGAGCTCCAATGGCCCAGCTTCCAGAGTCTTCAGTGTTAACAAAGAATTCTGAACAAACAAATCCTTTTGCCATTTTTAGGGTTTAATTGCCACTTCTGTGACCACGGGCTTGAGAAGAACACAGTAGTTTCAATTAAAATAGCACATGGCCTCTGATAGGACTGCCTTCTTACCAACACTTCAGGAAATCCTTGGAAATATTTTGCCATGGAGAAAAATTTGTTAATGGAACCATGTTATTATAAGACTAAAGTTTGAAAAAACTGAGCTATACAACTTGGAGTTATTTAAAATGCTTCCATCCAAGATCATTATCAAAACAGTTACAAAAACTAAAATTCTTGCAGCTGTATTTTACATAGGGAGAGCAATTTTCTGTATGAATTGGAGAAAATCTATGTTACATGAACATGATAATACTTATTCCTTTATCTCCTGACACTTACAAATAGTACATATGGTTAAAAAAGCATTTTTTCTTTAAAACTTTTTTTTTCTTGGCTCAAGGCGAAAAAGGGAAACTATTCAAATGACATTTGGCACATCTATTTTTTTAAAGGCATCAACTGCTGCCAAGGCAAACATGGCCCCTTCTGACTTTGGTAAAGGTCCAATGTAATCAAGCTGTCATTGTGTCAAGGGATGCATCCTCACATTATTTAGCCAACGGTGGCCCCAACGCATCAAGGTTATAGATAATTCTGAGCATAAAGCATACATGTCTGGCAGGCCTCTACCAGGGGATTCCATGTTAAATGCAGATCTTGCCAGCCACCCACACTAACAAGATGAACTGGCTTCAAAATAGCTGGCTGCAACACTAAGCTAAGAAAACAGCGAAAAAGCACAGGACACAGAAGTAATTTTTGTATCAAGGATAGGGTGACTCTGCGAGCTTGAGGGTCAGCTGGAAAAGAGCCCTGGAAGAGTAAGCATGCACCAGAAATCTCTTTATTTCCACAGGAGTTTTGATAGAATGTTCTTCACCAAATAAGGCAGGGGATAAGGTTTCAAAGGTGAAGTCTTGCTTCATGATGTCTTGTGGTCAGCAGATTTATTGACCTCTTGGAAAGTCACACCCATCTCAGGTGCTGTGTTGGATCATAGGCAGAGTGAGAGGAGAGGCACACTTGCATTGTGCAGCACAATCAGCATGCCATGCCATACCTGTCCCCTCCTATGGCTACGATGTGCATAGCTCACACACAGCCCTGGGATGGCTTGCGACAGGCAGACCCCATTGTTTGACTACATTCCATGTAATTTTCACACCTGCATGCTATAGGAAGCAATGCAACCAAGCTGCCAGGTCAGTGGGAAGCACCCACTCTAACCACCACACCCTTGCCAACATATCTGCTTCATTATTCCCTGAATTAGTCAGGAGGACATGGCCAATAACATGCCCTATAGTCACCTGTTGCTGGTAGTTTACCCTCCCAGAGCTCTTGCCACAGAATATGCCCTGAGTATACTGCAAAACAGTCAAACATATCATTATGGGGGATACTTTATTTGCTATCATTATTTAGCTCAGTTTACTGGCTATTTTGTCTTGTACTGGTTTCAAAGTAAACAGTGTCTCTTTCTGGCTCCACAGCTACTGCCATCCACACAGGCAGCTGTCCACAGCTGAAGTTATCAGTGTACCAAACACTGGAGAGTATAGATGCCTTACCTCCAACGTATAAGCCTGTTTCTGGTTCACCTACATAGGTAACAGGCCTAACACCTCCTAAAGTTTCTGGTTCTAGCAAACCTGCACTTTTTCTTGATCCCTACCAGTTCCTAACACAGGAATCTCTCTTGGCCCCTGTTGGCTCCTATGGAGCCTATATACATGGACTCCCTCTTGGTCTCTAATAGCTCCTAGTACACTTGAGCTTTTCTGGTCCCTAATACCTGGTCTCTTTGACCCCTGCCAATTCCCAGCACATCTAAGTCACAAAGTTGTGCAGGATCCATAATATGTAGCACGAGGCAGCTTCTATTGGCTCCTGGGAACCCTAAATCTCACAGGCATAACAACAAAGCAGCCAGGGGCTCTCTTGGCCTCTGTCCAAATTATTTTCCCAAGTCCACCAACTCTGCTTAACTGGTGGAACATGATGAACTTGGTTACCTGGGCTGGCTCTGCTGATGGCTGACCTTCAGAACCAACAGCAGCTGCTGTTTAATTTTCTGCGTTACTGTTCTCCAGGATTGCAGGTGTTAATATTCCTCCTCCTTCTTCTCCTCCTCCTCCTCAGACTCCATCAACACTATAGGGGAGGCCTAGGGGTATTTTCAAGGAATGAGAGCTTCCTCCAGTGACCATATTCTGGCTTCCAAGGTCTTTTCCTTACCTTGCAACTCCCTCATCTTGGCAGTATCTGGAATAACGGTATCAGGTTTTACTCTCGGAGCTGTAAAAACTATCTCATGACCCCAATGGATATTCAAGCAGCTCCTCAGGTCCTTCCCCTGTCTTATCTGTACTGCCACTGCCATCTTTGTCCTTGGCTGCAGGCTGGTGCTGGGCTCTGTGGCTGAGTTTATATCCATTTTGCTGGGTCCATATTCACCATCGTGCAATCAGAAGCCTTCACTTTGCTCACAGGGAACCCATTCACTGCATCCCAACTCTACATAGAAGTCCCTGTTTGCAGGACCTTGGAAACCAAGTACTACATGCTGCTCAGTGACCACAGGTCCATCCTGTTCACCAGAGTTGAGACATCTCTCACCTTCATAGTATCCTGCCAGCTATGCCAATTGTTGGGCAGAGGTGAGGCTCAGGCCTGGGAAGCAAGGTTCAGGACTATAGTAGTTGAAAGAAGAAGCAAGGCACATTTGGGATGTTGGTCATTCTTAATTTGGAAGTCGCATTGGTCCCTAGCCAGACCCCAGCTCCAGCTTCATCCCCTAGCCATTTCTATTTAGCCCCTGAATCTTTTCCATAGGCCTTTTTAATATGCAGACCAGACAAAGAAGGCACATTGCCAACAGGTTACATAAGTGGGTACACACTCAGAAGCCAATGTTTATGACCTTGACTATATACTAAAAACATAACATAGGTAATCCCAGAAGCTCCAGAGGCTGAAACAGGAGAATTGTGAGTTCAAAAGTTCAAAGACAGTCTCAGCAAAAGCAAGGCACTAAGCAACTCAGTGAAACCCCATCTCTAAATAAAATACAAAATAGGGCTGGGGATGAGTGTCCCTGAGTTCAATCCCCAGTACCCAACCCCTCCCCTGCAAAAAACAAAAAAAAATCATAACATAGCCCACAAGAAGCTGCAGTGAGAGAGCCTAAACATAGTCATTTGGAGCCTGCCCCAACAGCAAGGAAATAAAAAGCATTCAAAATTCTTTTGACTCCCAATAACTAAATCCTAAGATAGAGAAGTGGATGAAATGCAAGACAAAGAATTTAAAAAGTTGATAGCTAATAGGATCAAGAAACTAAAAATATAAGAAATGAAATATGAGGGAAAATGTAGGAAATGAAATATCATTTCAATAAAGATATAGGTATTCTTAAAAAGAACCAAACAGATGAAATAAAATAGAAATAAAATAATTCATAAATTAAAAAAAAAATCAATGGAAAATATCACTAATAGTTTAGACCATGAAGAAGACAGATTTTTCAGGCCTCAAAGACCCAGGTATATGATCTTGGAAACTTAGCAATAAAGTAAATATGATAAGAGAACATGACCAGAATATTCAGAAAATATGGGACAACATGAAGAGACCAAATTTAAGAATCATTGGCATTGAGGAAGGGAGTGAGTACAAACTAAGGGCATGCACAAGCTTTTCCATGAAATTATATAAGAAAATTTTCCAAACCTTGAGAATTAGATAAATATCCA
This sequence comes from Urocitellus parryii, assembly GCF_045843805.1. Classification (NCBI taxonomy): domain Eukaryota; kingdom Metazoa; phylum Chordata; class Mammalia; order Rodentia; family Sciuridae; genus Urocitellus; species Urocitellus parryii. The sequence continues at coordinate 136,158,093 of NC_135535.1, read as the reverse complement.
GGTACAGGAGTCATTCAGAACCCCAAATAAACAAGCTCAAAAAATATTCTCACCAAGACACATTGCAATTAAATATATATACAGAACAAGCATAGAATTTGTAAAGATGCAAGAGAAAAATGGTAAGTCACATTTAGAGGCAAACCAATATGAATCAATTCATACCAAATGCTGAAAAATAATGATTGTCAACTGAAATTGCTTTATCCAGCAAGGTAGTTCTAAGCAGAAAGTTTATAGCATTGAGTTCCTACATTAAAAAAAGAAAAGTAGAAGGATATCAAACAAACAATCTAATGTTACATCTGAAGGCCCTAGAAAAGCAAAAACAAACTAATTCCAAAACTCCTATAAGAAATAATCAACATTAAGTATGTTAATTAGTAAATCAGTAACATAATTAATGAAATTAAGAATTAAAAAAATGCAAAGGATCAGTGCAGCAAAGAGTTCTTTGAAAAATAATATTGATAAACCCTTTGCCAAACTAACCAAAAGAAAGATATAAGACCCAAATAAAAAAAAATTACAGATGAAAAGGGAGCTGTAACCACAACTGTAACCACAATTGCTGAAATTTAGAAGACTGTAAGAAACTATTTTAAAAACTTATACTCCAACATAATTCAATTTATGACAACCTAAAAATGCTTGGGAATAAGTATAATCAAGGAGATGAAATATCTCTACAGTTAAAATTACAGAACACTGAAGAAAGAAATTGAAAAAGACCTTACGAGATGGAAATACCTACCATGCTCTTGAATAGGCAGAAATAACGTGTCAAAATGGTCATATTAGCAAAAGCAATACACAAATTCATTGTTATCCCCATAAAAACCCCAATGACATTCTTCACAGAAGTAGAAAAAATCCTAAAAATCATGTGTAAGGATAAAAGGTCTAGAATAGCCAAAGCAATACTGAACAATAAGAATGATGCTGGGGGAATCATAATGCTTGATCTCAAATCATACTTCTAAGTTATAGTTACAATAACCAGCATGGTTTGGACATAAGAATATACATAGATACCAATTAAATAAGATAAAAAACACAGACATAAATCCACATAGATACAGTCATCTGATCCTTTGCAAAGTTGCCAAAAACATACATTGGAGAAAAAATAGCATCTCTAAAAAATGATGCTAGGAAAACTGAATGTACATATATAGAAAAAGTAGATTCCTCTCTCACTCTGTACAAAAATCAAGTCAAAGTAAGTTAAAGACCTAGGAATTCGGCAAGAAACACTGCAACTGCTAGAAAAAACATGGGATCAGCACTCCAATATATTGATGTAAGCATCAACTTTCTTAATAAGACTCCTAAATTTTAAGAAATAAAATTAAAAATCAATACGTGAGATGACTTCAAACTAAAAAACTTCTGCACAGCAAAGGAAAAAAATTAAGAGCATGAAGAGAAAGCCAACAAAATGGGAGAAAATCTTGGCTAGCTACTCTTCTGAAAGGAGATTAATAACCAGGATATACAAAGAACTTAAAAAACTTAACACCAAAAATCCAAATAACCCAATCAATAAGTAGGCAAATGAACTAAACAGACATTTCTCAAAAGAAGAAATGCAAATTGCCAATAAATACATGAAAAATGTTCAAATTCTTGGCATTCAGGGAAATGAGCATCAAAATTACATTAGGTTTCATCTCCGTTAGTTAGAATGGCAGTCATCAAAAATAAAAATCAAATCAAAACTGCACTAAGATTTCATCTCACTCCAGTTAAAATGGCAATGATCAAGATTACAAACAACAATAAATGCTGATGAGAATGTCGGGGGAAAGAACACTTATATGTTGCTAGTGGAACTGCAGATTATTACAACCGCTCTGGAAAGCGGTATGGAGGTTCCTTAGAAACTAAGAATGGAACCACAATGTGGCCCAGCTATCCCACTCCTCGGTATTTTTCCAAAAGAATGGAAATCAGTATACTATAGCAATTCAGCCACCTCAATGTAAATAGCAGCATTCACAATTGTGAATTGTGGAATCAACCCAGATGCCCCTTAATAGATGAATGGATTAAGAAACTGTGGTTTATGTATACAAAGGAGTTCTACTCAGCCACAAAGATGAATGAAATGATGACATTTGCTGGTAAATGAATACAAATGTTTAGTGAAATAAGCCAGATTCAGAAAATCAAAGGTTGGATGTTTTCTCTCATATGTTGAAACTAGAGTAAAATAAAGGGAAGGATAGACTATTATAAAGATATATGGAAGATTAGTAGTGTAAAAGAAAAAGATTGGGAGGCAGAGTGGAGGGGTGGGAAAGGAGAGACAATGAGGAATAAACCTCAAAAAAATCATATATATATATAAATATACCACAGAGAATTTCACATTTAGGTATAAGTAAAAAGAACCAATCAAAACTAAATAAACAGATGAAAATAGAATGAAAGGTCTAGTAAAGGAAGAAGAACCAAGGAGGGGCGGGAGGAGGAGAGGGAAAAGGTGGGATCATGAACTGAAATCAAATTCCATGCGTGTATGATTTTGTCAGGATGAACTCAACCACTATATATACCTATAATGCTCTAGTAAAGGGGAAAAAAAGAAAGTCAATTTTTGGTCAAATGTTTCCTATTATATGTGGAATTGAGAGTATAATAAGGAATTTTTTAAAGATGGGGGGGATCTCATGAAAACAGATGGGAGAACAAAGGGGTAAGGGAAGGGGATCCGAGGGGGGAGGGATGGGAACATGTCACAATGAGCTCCATTTTTATGTATAACTACAATGCACCAATTTAAAAACTAAATCAATGAAAAAGAAGTGCGTGGGGATAGGGTGGAAATGGATTACTGGCATTCAAACTTGGATAGATTGAAAAATACATCCCCTAACCAGTATCAAAGTGCAACAAGACTTTAGCCCCATTGAAACTTCCATAATTATCATCACATCTCCTGCAGTACTGACCTAAATGAAAATGATAGTAATGGTAATAATAACAATAATATTAAGTGATTGTTAAAAATCCTATATAAAGTATAACTAAAAGTACCAATAAATATTTTTTTCTATTTTTATTGCTATAGATACCAAAAAAAAAAAAAAAGAAGCAACTACTACTAAAGCAGCACACTTTGTATAGAATGCAGCTTCAAGAAAATCTCATAGTGCCCGCCCCTTCATCCCATTTCTAACTAGAATGCCTTGATGTTCCACTGATCAAGAACTCTGGAGTCAAGCCTTCTTTCTTTCAGCACTTTCTATGTTTACCTTTCTAATTAGAATGTGAGTTGTTTTCTTAACCCAACCTGTCAACTAGTTGGAAACAGCTATTAATTTGGAATACTCTACAGTCTTAATAAACTTCATAATAAATCCTTTAAAAAAATACCTTTCATGTCCTGTCATTTTCCTCTCCCACAAGGAAAAGATCCCTAGAAACTCTGCTAAACCTAATGAACACCTGCTCCTGGACTCTGGAGAGCATGAGATCAACAGAGTGGGTTACAGAAGCTCTGAATTCCAAAGCCAGATACCAATAAATCAGTAATGGGATGGAGCCAAAGAAGACTTGCCACAGGTGTATGTGGAAACAAGATTGTTTATAAGTTATAATGAAATACTTATCCATATTATAAAAATATGAATGATGGAAAGTGAAAATGCAAGTGTTATTAAGAATAGTTTGGTACTAAATATCTTTGGTTTTTTGAGTATTACTATAATGCATATCTGCATTTCCACCAATATTTATGTTTATCAGCTTTTCATATATTTTCCCATTTTTGTGATATACATCTTAGTGTTTGATAGATGTGTCAAGTAATTTTCTTCAGGAGGAAGATGTGTTGAATATTATCTGTGTCTCTGTGTGCCTGACAGTGTTCTTTGTTTGTCTTTACACAAAGGGTCAAAAAATAAATTAAATAAATAAATAAAAAACGTCTTCTCATCACTAAGTTTTGGAGATGTTTCCTTTTTATCTTCTGGAATTTAGCATCACAAAGAGGTCTGAAGTCACCTTAGTTTTTACGTATTTGCCAGTAACCTATTGTGGTTTTTAAAAAATTATTACTTCTTTGCTCATATGCTTGTTTTATGTTATTTTGGCTTTGTTATGTTTCATCCCTATAATTAAAAAAAATTAGTAAGAATATGTTCACAAATGCACCTCCCTTGATTTTAATTTTTCAGAGAGTCCTTTTTATCCACATTTACAGGACTTTTAAAAATCAAGTTTTCTCCTATTTTGCCTTTCAATATTGGTGTATCTATTTCTTTGTTTTTGTCCCTGTTTTTAATTTAGTCAAAGAAACTCTATTACTATATGTGTTTTTCTCGATGTCTGGCATCTTCTCTGGCTTAGTTTTATGTCTTTGGTTTGTTCTCTGACTTATGGACTTGGTAATCAAATTATTTCTCAGGGTAACTCACATGCTTTATGCAATTCTGTGCTTTACAGGCTTCAGGGATTTCACCTGTTGCTTTTAGTTTTGTTATAGTTTATCTTGTCTGTTTTCTTTATCCTTCATGCTATTGTATATTTATCACAAAATCAATCAGACCTACAAAATTATACAGAAAAAAATTATAATACCTACACTTACCACACAGGTTTGAAAAAAAATTACATATGGAGTTTTTTTTTAGTACCAAATTCAGTATATTTTTCCAGGATATTGTTTATTTCCTCTAAATTTATATGTCTATTTGCCTGTGAACATATTTAATTTTACATAATCATATATTTGAGTGTACGCCTGTGTGCATTGTGCATGTAGGTGTGTATAAAACATTATGTATAAAAGGCACTTTACTGATTAAGTTAGGGATCTTGATGTGGTAAGTTTATTCTGTATTATCTGGTGGCCCGAAAGTAATCACAAAGGATATTGCAAGATGGAGACAAGAAGGTCCAAGTAAGAAAAGAAAATTGTAATGAAACTCAGGATTAGAGTGAGCAGCTAGGAACCAGGAAATGCACGCAGCCTCCAGAAGCTGAAAAAGGCAGGGAAATGGAAAACGTCCTGAAATCTCCAGAAGGAATACCACCCACTGACACCCTGATCTTAGAATTATACCACATGATTCAAGGTTGTATAATCCCACAGCAATTGCTGTAGTTGGAATCTTGAAATGTCCTCCAAAGACCCATGTGTTAAAGGCTTGGTTGCAGTGCTGGGAAGTGACAGAGCCTTTAAGAGGTGGGGCCTGGTAGAGGAAGTTAGGTCACTGGGGCTCTGCCCTCCCTTAGAAGGAACATTGGAACCCAGCCTCTTTCTCTCTGTTTGTTTGCTTCCCAGCTGCGGTGAGGTGAGGCCTTCCTGGCCATGTGCTTCTATCATAGTGTAATGCCTCGTGAGCAGCCTCAAAGCCATGGGACCAATGGACCGTACACAGGAAATTCCAAAACTGTGAGCCAAAATATGCCTTGTTTTTTTTAAAGATGATTATTTTAGGTACTTTTTATAGTAATGGAAAGTTGGCCAACACACACACTCAGGTATCACCTAAGAACTTCCAGAGCCTCAGTGGTAAACACACTACAAATGGGTAAACACCACCTAGTTAACTCCACTAGGCAGAGAGGGAAAAAGGTATCCATAGATTGAAGCAACTGCAGAGAATTTTGACTTGAGGCAGTAAAGCTGGTTGCTACGGTGATGGATAATTAAAGGGAAGCTCTGCATGCTCAGTGTCCTGTTTCCTCCATTACTTCTGCCTCCCTTTATACTGTAGCATCCAACCTGACAGGACGCCATTCCTGCATGAGCCCTCAGCAGATGGACTCTGTGTTGAGGTAGGTCATACCTTTGGTTCTTTCTGCTGCTAAACTGTACTCTCTCAGATTAAAATAGGTTTGGAAATACTTTCTTTAAGTTTAGAAAAAAAAATGATTTATTTTGCTTGTGTCTAATTGCAAAAAAAAATCTGTTTATTATAAACATTTAGAAAATAGGAGCTAACAACAACCAAAATAACCAATATTCTTAACACCCAGAGAAGCTTACTTGCTTAATAATTTGATGTTTCTCTCTAATCCCATTTCTATTCCTGTTTGTTTATAATTTTAAAATATTCAATAAATAAGGTTTATTAACTTTCCCTGTTAAAATCTATAATGCATTCTTTTATATTACCTATAATATATCTCTACAATATTTTTCTAATGATTGAATAGAATTGTCATAAAGATAAACTAAAATTTATGTAAACATTTTACTCACATGACAATTTTGCTACTTCTAATTTTTTTACCCCATGTTTTTGTTTATCATGAATGACTTCTAAAAATAAATTTATGAACTAAGAATATTTAAGTTTTTTAATACATTTTGCCAAATTTCCCTTCAGAAGCATAGAATTTATGTAAAAAATGAATATTTTTAAAGGGAAATAATTACAAGTTTGAATAAAAAGGAGGGAAATGAATGGTGATCTTTTCTAAGAGAAAAAGAGAAGACTCTTTTTATTTAATATTCCATGTGATAAGCAAGCAAATGTGTTTGCTTCCTGTTAAATTGACCATGTATTGGAGAAAGAGGAGGGAAAATGAGAAGTTCAGGAATGGAGCCACTTTTTAAGGGGATAGAAATAAGTGAGGAATTTTTTTTTTTCCTAAAGAAATTTAGATGAATTTTAAAAATCTTCTAGTGTCAGAGATTTTCAGGTTTCAGAGATGGATAGTGAATTGGCAATCCTCATTAGCGCAAAACACAGAGTCTTTTCAAAATGTTGGCGTATTTCAGAAAAGTCTCCTGGAACACAATCAGCCAACAATAGATTGATTGTCCAAATTGATTATTTCACCAATCTGTGAAGCTCACTTTTGCTGTCTACACGGACAGTCAGGTGGAGAATCTCTCAATTACTCGCTTGCTAAGTATTGTCATGGCAAAAACCAGGGTGGCCCCAACAGCTGAGCACCAGGCCAGGCAGCTTTAGTTAAACCTCGCCCGGCATGTAACTACTATAGACTGTGGGTTCCATTGTTGGAATCACCTGTTCCAAGCAAGCTGTTTATAAATTTTACATGAAAAATAAGAAATATTTTTTAAGTAATTGGCTTTATTTTCAATCTTTTTCACCTCAAGCCCATGAACTGATATTTATCCTAATAATAACAGGAATGGTAAAAACAATGGACAGTAACAACATATTAAATGGCTTCTATGACAGGCTCTATGCTACACTGTGCTGGCACACATACGTGTGTACCTCACACACATATTTTACTTTGGCTTTACAACAGTGCCGCATGGAAGACTTTATTATTATCAGTTTGTGTATAAATACACTGTGAATCAGAAAATTATCTAAACTGGTAAGTGGCAGAGTTGGAATTTGAACCCAGGTGGGTTGGATTCTATTGTTCTCTATTGTCTCTCTCTCTCTCTCTCTCTCTCTCTCTCTCTCTCTCTTTTTTTTTTTTTTGTAGGGGAGGGGTACCAGGGATTGAACTCAAGGACACTCATCCACTGAGCCACATCCCTAGCCCTATTTTGTATTTTATTTAGAGACAGGCTCTCACTGAGTTGCTTAGCACCTCGATTTTGCTGAGGCTGGCTTTGAACTAGCGATCCTCCTGCCTCAGCCTCTTGAGCCACTGGGATTACCACCATGCCTCGCTCTATTGTCTCTTACAGGTGGGTTTCCCTGCTCAGTGACACTATGGCTTCAGGCTTTAGTTATTATTTTAAATCCCATAACCAAAAGTATGCATAACCCCATACTTATTCCTCAAAGAACCCTGGGGAAAAAATATGAAGAAACCTAAGGACCACCAGAGTCTTATCTGATCCCCAATAGTTCCATCCTTCATTACATGTTTGGAAGAGTAGTGGAGAGCAGGAGGGGAAACAACTTGTCTTCTATGTCTTTAAGGGCATTGTCTTAGAATTGTTCACAAAATTTCTGGATATGTTTGTGGTTGTTTTTATTTAATTTGTCTGCAGTGTTTTAGTGTGTTAAGAACAGACTGCATTCTTCCTGTTGGGAAGATATGCCAGGCATTTCACAGACAATAAAACAAATTACCCATAACAGGGGAGAGGCTTCTGGCAATGAGATGTATCAGCATAAGTAACAGGATGAGGTAGGCAAACTGCAGAGATGTTCTGGAAATGGAGAGGGGAATTCCAGGGCATCAATCCAAGAGCCAGAATGTGTAGGAAGAAGAGGCAATCTCTGAAGAGACAACTAGTCATTAAATTGTTTTAATGTGAGAGAGTGGATATTGCTAGGCTGTTGCTAGGCTGTCCCTGAAACCTACCTAGTGGTGTGGTGATAGGGAAGGCCTCTCTCTACTCCACTTTCTCCCCATTCTCTCTCTTTTCATTCCCCCTGCCCCTGCTCAACTCAGTCTCCATGGTGCTGAAGCTGACCTTACACATTTAGGCAAGCTGCTTCCATCCTCTGGGCTTGAGTTTCCTCATCTGGAAAATAAATGAGGTGCTCTGCCAGGTCTTTGCCAGCCCTAACATGTTACAGTCCTATAATGTGAACACTTTAAAAATCAGGACAATCAGGCTGGGGTTGTGGCTCAGTGGTAAAGCACTTGCCTAGTATGTGTGAGGCACTGGGTTCAATTCTCAGCACCACATATAAATAAAAATAAAATAAAGGTCCATTGACAACTAAAAAAAAAAATCAGGACAGTCTAAAAGCAGAGTAGAACAACCATGCCCTTCTGCCCCCCACCAGCCAGGGAAAACATAGCACCTGCCATTTCCATGTCTTTGGGAAACCCCTCCATTGCTTTATCAGGGTTTGTGCTGCTCTTTGAATGACCCTAATTTGGTAAGCCACCCAATCCTGACTCTTCTCCAAGTACTCAAGGACTAAAATGATCCCCAGCCATTTCTCTACTGCCTACACCAAATTTTCCAGAATCACAAAGAATCACAATATAAATAGATATTTTTTTAAGTATCTAGATATATTATAAGAGGACAGAAGGATTATAGAAACCATTTCCTTCAGTGGTTTTAAAATGTTTTTAGAAGCCAAAAAATGTTTTTGAACTACAAAGTTGCACTGGTTCCAACATACATAAAATAAATTGGTAGTACAGTATTCACATATAGTGATAAGGATAAAGTTGCTTTGGTAATCCCCAGAAATAGAAATGGGGTTGCAAACAACAGTGCTCTGATAACTACCAGCTTGGCTTATACTTTCGTGTTCCTTTTTGTTTGGCTATATGGTATGATAAAATGTGCACAGAATAGATAGTTGAAGTAGTAATGGTTTTTAAACAATTAAAATTTTAAAACAATTTCAAGTGTACAAGATAACAGAGGAAGTTTTTCTCTAAGGTTAATGAATATGTGATCAAAGATGTTTGCAATTTGACATAAAAATTTAATATATGAAATATAAGAGGACATGTGAAACAAAAGGCCTACATGGGCAGTTGGCATTAACTGATGGACAGCATCTTCCAGTTGGCATCCTGCAGACCAATCTATGTGATTTTATGCTCTAGGCTTTGCTATATTCTCTTGTTAAATACAAACTTGTTTTATGAGGCTTTATTAATATTTAAACCTGCTTTGAGATGAAAGAAAATTGAACCACACAAACTATCATTAGTGATCACAGAAATTAGTAACCTAATGTCCCTTAAACCCCTGTAGTTTCTCCTTATAAATTTTAAAAACTCAAAGAGGCTATGATTATAATGAATCATTATTTTATTGCATTTTTAATGCTAGTGAATACAAGGAAATCTTTAACCCTTGAAAGAAAAAGTCTTATTTCACTTTCTGGGACCAAATTTCTCTGCAGAAGGAGCCAAGGTGGAAGGATTTGCTTTATATGGATTAGAGCATCTCCTCCTTCAAACAGGATTTCTGATTATGGCTATGGCTCCCAAACCCAGCTCACCCTCAGAATCACTGAATTCACTTGATCTAAGTTCTTTAGGCTTCAGTGGGCTTGGTGTGGGACCCTAAATCATTATTATCAATTAGGTAATTCTGATGATTGTGAATCTGAATTGTTTTATTATTATTACTATCATTATTATTGTTATAGGAGATAAAGGTTTAAACACTTTGGTCCTACCTAACCTGATAAAAGCCAGTTCTTTGAAAAAAAAAAAAAAACAACTAGTATACATATTTGTTGTCCAGATGATTAAACAATCAGTTCTAGTGCTGGTGTGATTAAAGTATTTCAGTGTTGTGGAGAACAGGGAACCATCTCATACAAATAAACTAATATTTCTCCCAGGATAAACAAAAAAAAATTTTTCTCTCACATGGAGAACAACTACAAAATCATGATTGCAACCAGATATGCAAACAACTTTTGGGAGATTTATCAGCAGATACCAAAACCCCATAACTTTAAATACAATTTTTAAAACATAGTCATGTTCTTTTTAAAGTGAAATGTTTGTTTTTTCTCAGGTCTATATTGATCTACGGTGATGATTCCAGGATTTCTTAGTCTCAGGATTCTTGACATTAGGGGCCAGATACTTCTTCCCTTAGGGCTGCTTATGTCCTGTGCCTTTCAGGATGTTTAGCAGCATCCCAGCTTCTACCACTAGGTGCCAGCACCACTCCCTTACTAACTCCAACCAACCCGTCCAGACATTGCCCAATGCTCCCTGAAAAAAATCATTCCTGATTGGAAATGTATTAATGGAGGAAAATCATGTACTCTCCCTGGGGCTTCAGATTTCTGTCATAGCAAATGAGGAACTGAAGGTGGCATTCATCTCAGGGGAATCAGGAAAGACTTAAAATAAGTGATACTGATAAAATTATAATTAAATTTAATTTTAATTCAGATTATAAAATTCAGATTCATTAGAGAAATATAATTTATATTTGATAACATCCCATATGAAAAGTAAATTTCAAATGGACTAGAATCCAATTAAAAATTGTTAAAGTGTTGAAAAACTACGAAAGATAAAATTTTTAACCTTGGGATTGAGAAGGCTTGACTAAATAAAACCAAAAACTTAGAATGATGAGGGTCTCCTTTCACCATCCATGCTATTCCCCTTCTCCCTCCCACCCCTATTCCCTGTCTAGAGGTAATCTTCCTCCCTTGCTCCTCCCCAACCCCATTTTGATCATTATACAAAATACATGTATGAAGATGTGAATTTGGGGTCAGCATACCTTATATACAATCAGAGATATGATAAATTGTGGTATAAAGGTGTACTAAGAAATGTAATGTTGGGCTGGGGTTGTGGCTCAGCGGTAGAGTGCTCACTTAGCGCGTGCGAGGCCCTAGGTTCAATCCTCAGCACCACATAAAAATAAATAAAATAAAGATATTTTTTAAAAGTTTACTTTTTAAAAAAATGCAATGCAAAAATAAATAAATAAATAAAAAGAATTGCAAAGCAAAAAAAAAGTGCATGTATAAAGGCATGAATTGGCATGAACATACTTCATATACAGAGATATGAAAAAATGTGCTCTATATATGTAATAAGAATTGTAATGCACTCCACTGCTGTCATGTATTAAAAAAAATAAAATCAGGGCTGGGGCTGTAGCTCAGCGGCAGAGCGCTCACCTAGCTTGTGCAAGGCCTTGGGTTCGATCTTCAGCACCACGTAAAACTAAATAAAATAAAGGTAATGTGTCCAACTACAACTAAAAAATAAATATTTTAAAATAAAATAAAAAATAAAATCAATAAAAGATCAAAATTAATTAATTAATTTAAAAAACCCCCAAACTTAGAAGCTAAAACCACAAGTCTTACGTCTATAACATTTAGACACTTCTTTATGATGAAATAATAATAAAAGGTACCAAAAGCCAAATTTTAAAATAGAAAGAAATTATATTAACACGTATAACAAAGATCAATATCTATCATAAAGAAAAAGTCTAAGCAAATGATCAGATAATAAATATAGGCTAATAACTTAAATGACCTAAATGCATTTTAAAAATCATAATCTCACCATAACTCAAGAAAATGCAAATGAAAAGTACAATGAGATGTCATCTTTATCCCATCAAATTAGCAAAATTAAAATGTTTTCTTAAATGTGAAGATGGTAAAGGAAGATATGGAGTAACATCCACATTCATGCCCTATTATAAGAAGCCACATTGATTCAATCTTTTAGTAGAAAATTCAGCAGCAGCTATCAAAATGTAGACTGTACATAACCATTCATCCAATGTTCACATCTATAAATTTCTGCTATAAATACATTCCCTTATGTCAATATGTGTATACTAGGGCACTGGCTACGTTATTGTTTTTAATAACTAAACCTTACAAGCAAAAGGCCATGGTTGGTACATCAATATAGTTTGTTCATCTTGCAAATAAGTTGTCTTTATGCAGTCATTAAGTAAAATTAGATTCAAAATATTGAAATGAAAAGGACTTTGTTGCAGAAAGTTTAGAGCTATACGTAAGTATATACATTACATATATCTTATCTATATCAATAAGGTTGGATATATTTGAGTTATATAATTATGTGTATATGTGAACACATAAAAAATCTCTTGAAAAATGCTAACACACAATCGGGGGGGAGTATAGAAGTTTATTGGATTAGACAAAAGAGAATGAAAGAAAGGGAAAGGAGGATGGAAATAGGGAAGACAGTAGGATGAATCAGACATAACTTTCTGATGTTCGTATATGAAAACACGACCAATATAACTCCACATCATGTACAACCATAAGAATGGGAGTTTATACACATGTATGTATACTACATGAAAATACATTCTGCTGTCATGTATATCTAAAATGAACAAATTAAAAAAATTTTAAAGCTACACATCAAACTGTTAATGGGATTTAAGTCAAGGAGAAAAATAGAATGTGCTCTCAATCTATGCACAGTGTTTGATGTTTTACCACAAATATGTATTTTATCATTTTTACTAAATGATATAATTTTATATTATCTAGTTTTTAAAAATAAAAAGGCAAGAATGTTGAACTAAACTGTTTCTGCAATCTATGAGGTTAGCTCTAAAACACTATGACTTAATTAAGCCTAGTTTAGAAATACATTTGAAAATTTAAGTCACCAAACTTGTGTCCATACCATTGGTTCCTTTAATGGAAAAGAAGTCAGGCATGGTGGCACATGCCTATAATTCCATGACTCAGGAGGCTAAGGCAGGAATAGGGGAATTCCAGGCCAGCATCAACAACTTGGTGAGGCCCTAAGCAACTTAGCGAGACCATGTCTCAAAATAAAAAATAAAAAGAGGGCTGGGATGTGTCTCAGTGGTTAAGCACCCCTAGGTTCAATCCCCAGGATCATAAATAAATAAATAAATAAATAAATAAATAAAAGAAAAGGAAGGGAGAAAGGCATTATTCAATGTTAGATTATATAAGGCTCTCAGGGGTTGAGTTGTCTGCCCAAGATCAGTGGCCCAGGAAAGGATGGAGCCAAGATTCACAGTGGAATTGCTGAGTGGGGGATGTGATTGCTGCTCTCTACACCAGATGTTTTCTAGTTTCACAAGTTAATAGATTCTGCTTTATCTTATAAGCTTTGAGGCAGGAGACCATGGTGCTAGGGCAGCTTCCCATCAGCATGACCCTTATAACCTACATGAAATAAAATTGTTGAGATGTAATGGGTGTTCATTCTGCACCAGGCACTGCATTCCTATCACACTTAACCCTCTCAGCAGCCCAGGGGAGAAGGTGCCTTTCTTGTTCACATCATGCAAATGTGAACACTAAGGCTCAGGAAAAATAGGGAAATGTCCCAAAGCCACATATGCAGAAAGGAATGGAGCTTTTTATCTTACTCCATGGCTTAACTTCTTAATGACTACCTACACTAAATAATGTTTAAATTATTTGCTGCTAGCTAGACTTTGAGAAGAAAGAAATGACGAGGCATGGTGCTACATGCCTATAATTACAGCAACTCAGGAGACTGAGGCAGGAGGATTGAAAGTTCAAAGCCAGCCTCAGAAACTTAGCAAGGCCTAAACAACCTAATGAGATCCTATCTCAAAATAAAAAAAAATAAAAGGGCTGGAATGTTGTTCAGTTGTTATATTCCCCTGGGTTCAATCCCTAGGGAAAAAAAAAAGGGAGAAAGAGGAGGAAGAACTGTAAATTATAAGATGTTAGGTGTTTAAGCAACTCCTAAGACAATGCTGGGAGACAATGATAAAGTTGTTTGCTTCTTTTAAAATGGAATTATGTGTAGTATTTCTGCACTGAAGTGAAATACGTGTTGATTGATATACCTAAGGTACCCTTTGGAGTCAAAGTGAGAATCAGGCATGTGCAGGCAGATCTGACCAACTGGGAGGGCAGATAAAAAACCATGCCCATTTGCCTAAAGACCTCAGAGTTTCCTAAGAGGTAGTTCATGCTAAGGGAAGGAGTGGTGGCCCACTCCTATATTCCTAGCAGCTCTGGAGGCTGCAGCAGGAGGATTGCGAGTTCAAAGTCAGCCTCAGCAACTGAGCAAGGCCCTAAGCAACTCAGCAAGACCCTGTCTCTAATTAAATATAAACGAAGGGCAAGGAGTGAGGTGTGAGTTTGACTCCACCCAAATATTTTGGCCATTTGATCATATAGTGATTGCGACAAGAGCATTGACTCTCTCAGATTGGCTCAGTGGCACCATTCCTACTGGCTTCATGGTTGCAGTTTGTAAAACCTGAAAGAATTATTACTTTAATAAAACTCGTTTCAACACCTGGGTTTACATAAAGCAGCACCAACTTGAAAGCCCTCTAGCCTCTAACTCAAACCGAAGGGAGAGGGGGTTAAAGGGGAATTTGAAATCTCGTTGCAAAAAAACAGAATTTTTTCCCTGAATCAATTTATTGCTATCAACTCTCTCATGAATAAGTTTCTACAGTATTTACAAGTATATTGATCTCATGTAGGAGATGATCTTACCTGAACATACTAGAGTAAATATGCATAGATTGTATCTGCCAATTTAAATTTAAAATGAAATCAAGATTTATTCTGAATTTTTAAATCCAGAAGAGAACCTCAAGAAATAATTCACAGAGAGTGACGTGATGGCTTCCTAATATTAGATGAGACATCATCCTTGAGTGAGAAAGAGGACACTGAAATGGCATGTATCTACATGGTCATGATACTAAACAGTGAATTAAAATACCTGAATTTTGACTTGGACCTTGCCACCATCTAGGCAATATCAAACAAGTCATTCAAGGTGTCTTCACATTTCTGAAAATGAAAACTGAATGAGATTTTATTTTCTTTTTGGCTATATAGCATTTTAAAATCTTTGAAATGTCAACAGTGGAAGCCAAGTTCTTTTGCATAATTGCCTAAAGAACTCAGTCGTTTTGAGGACGGGGGTTCTGTGGAGCTAGACAGTGATCTCTCTGCTTTGCTAACTAGGTCAAATTGTTTTTCAGTAGCATGCAACAGATCAACCATGATGGGGATGTTCAGATGGGTCCAGATAAGAATGGCAGGCGCCTTTTCACACCTATCCAGCCAGCCCTGGGCGTCTTGCCTGAGTCACTTGGGCAGACACTCACAAACTCATCTTTCCAGTTCCAGCTTCGGCTTCTTCACCCACCACATTCCCAAAGTCTGCAAATTGGCATGGCTGCTGTTAGTTCATTTCTGAAGAGTTGATATAAAAGTAGAGAAATCTTTCACTTGAATCTTTTTTTTGCTAATACCTAACACATCTTTACTTAAAAGAACAAACAAATCTCCTTTCCTAGCTGCTCAATCATTAATTGGTCCAGGAATTGCTCAGATTGCCTTACAGTCAATTGCACTGGGACTTCAGTTCATGGAAATAACTAGGTTGTAACTCACCATTTCATTTATTGCAGATGATTTCATTACTAGGTATCAATCTCTCGGCAATTAGCTAGTGATTGCAAGCCAAATTGAAAATTTTGTATCTGTTTAATTGAACTAGACAAGAATGGACTAAAACATAGATTTGTTTGTTTTCTTCCACTCAATGTTCTCACTCATCATTAAAATTTAGAAAATGCTTTGTGATTTTTGACATTTTAAGTAAAAGTATTTCTCACTACATTTATTCTTCAACAAAGAACAGTAATCATTGAAGCTGCAGAATGTGACTACAGAAACTTGCAATGTTCTCCGCAGGCTCCAGATCTTGCTACATGTCAAAGAAAAATATAAACTGGGTTGTGGGGAGGTGCTCCTTACGGTCCTTATTACCCAGTGATGAAGAACAGGGATTTTATGGGCTGTATCACGTGCATGAAACTCCGGGTTGCATCAAAGCAAATTCTACACACCTAGAAGTTGAAGGATTGGTGATTACAAGTTGTGTGAGGGAGGAGCGGGAGGAGCCAAATGGTGTTGGGACATCCTAGGCAGTTCCAGTCTACTCTGTCCTGTGAACTAAGTTGTTCAATTCACTTGAGCATTTGGAGAAGGAATTGCACCTGGGAAATATATAAAAGGGTTTGGAAATCTGTAGATCCCTCTTGTGACTTCAGATGTAGTTGTTTAAAATAAATGCAGATGTTGGACCATGTCAGAAATCTTGTCAAGAGTGTGGATTGTTTCACACAGAGTGGAGATGTGGCTTCTCATTCTGGTGGCGTATTTGTTCCAAAGAAATGTGAATTCAGGACATATGCCTACTATAGCTGTGGACCCAGAAGCATTCATGAATGTTGTAAGTTGGGGTTTTTCATAATGTTTTGGGGAAGTGGAGTGACCTATGTGTTCATGTATCATCTGTGTGATATCTGCATTGTGTATTATATATTTATATCTGGTGGCGATTCATGCTAGCAGGGCACAGTGGTAAAATAGGTAATTGGGCTGGACAGAAGGTTACACTGGTGTCAGTAGACCTGGGGCTCCACCAATTCAGTAAACTTGGGTGAACAGCTTCCTTCCTTTGGGCTTCACATAATTTATCTTTTCTTTTAACTCTTAGGTTCATCCTATGAGCAAGAAGTAACTGAGGTGTTGGGGGCCCATCTCAGATCCCTGGTTGCCCAGACCCATTTTGTCTGTGCTTTTATTCTTTTTCCACTTTCTCCCACAACGTAAGGTATCAGCCCTGACTTCTTGCTACCGGGCCACCTACTTCTGGTAGCATCTGGTACCATTCTAATCTACGCTTTTCACCCTGCTCTGGACTGCTAACTCTGTTGATGATAATAAAAGGATCCTGTGAGTTCTGGAGAAGGCCTCCTGTGAATGAAAGGCATGAATAATAACACACTTCTTTATATCTCCCAGGGAACTTTTTTGCAGTTTACTTTCAAATTCCAACCCTTATCCCATGGCAGACATTGTGTTAAAAGTGACAAAGATATTATTTTATTTCGTCTTTACTGCCCTATGCAGTAGATAACATCATGACCATTTTCAAATCAAGAAACTGAGATTGAAGAAGTTAAGCAAGTTAAACAAGGCCCCACACTGGTACATGGCAGAGCTACAATTTAAATTCAGGCCCGCCTAAACTTTACAAAGCCTATAATTATAACGACGGTGTGTGCAATAAACAATAAACCCTCCTAGGTGAGGAGGAGGAGGAGGAGGGGCTACCTCGAGATGAGTGAGATGATTGTGTGCAATGTCCACAACAAGAACTCATCTAATTCCTCCCAGAAAAGAGAAACTTAACATATGTTTTTGTAGGTTTAAGACTCTTTTTTATAAAAACCTAATTTTGTGAGTTCTAAAATTGACAGGCAGTAGAAATATTTTGAGTCTGCTATCAGGTTCCTTCTGACCATCCCAATGACTGACAGATGGTTTGTCTAAATAGTAAATATATTAGTGTAAACCCTGGGGGAGTCATTTTTTGGCCCTGAGAGTTTCCTGTACAGATTCCTCTGTTTTATATGTGAAGGGAATTTCTTTGACTATCAACAAAGACAATCTTCCTAGCTCTACCCATACTACTGGGTCTTCAAGAAGGATTTCTTAAGAATAAAACCCATTGAATTGTTCTCTGCCATTGAGCAGGAGGTTTTTATAATTATTGGTGTTAATTCATCAATAGAATAAAAATAGTTGAATCTGAATTGATTTTGACTCTGTATCCTGATAAATATGGGTTGTAGTCTATCCTATACTTTGGTATACAACTGGCTTCATTCATGTATATTTTTAGCAAGTGTTTATTGAGCACCTACTAGACACCTGATATGTTGCTATGCACTGAAGTCACAGAGAGATCTCAGAATATAAAAAGCCTTGACTTCATGGAGCTCACAACCCAGCAGGAAAGACTATCAGTTACTAATTAGGAGAATAATTAATTCAAAGAATAAAACATAAAACAGAAGAAACTAATCAGGAAGCTTAAGAAAGTTGCTAAAGTAGGGTTTCTCACCTGACATCTGAAGGATGAAGAGGACTTAGGTAAGAGGGTGGTGGCCGAGAGGTCAGCATGTAGGAGAGATGGAGCAACTGGGAACATGCTATCTTCAAGGAGCTGAAGACAGGCTCTGGTGAGTTGGCTTTTAAACACTGAGATCTTTTGTTATTATAAAATAATATGTTTCATTATAGAAAATCTGAGAAAATGCAAAGGAGACCAATAATCACTAACAGACCCTGGACCCAGGACTACCCACTAACAACTGTGTCATATATGCTCTTGTTTTCTTTAAAAGCTATGACTTTTTCTGCTATCTCAAGCAAGGGGGAAGAGTGCCATGCAATTTGACTGTTCTCTAACCTTTTTTTCTACTTCATCTATGTCATGAGAATTTCCCGAAGAGTTTAAATAACCTTCTAAGCACATCATTTCAACTTCTCACATGAAGTTCCATTTGTCGGGGGAGGGTGTATATTTTTCTCAGGTTCTCGGGGGAGCAGACAGACTGTAAGGCCGAGTTGATGTTCAGGTTGTTTTCTAAGGAGAACCCTTAGAGATGGGTGCAGTGGTGCACACCTGTAGTCCCAGCTACTTGGGAAGCTGGGGCAAGAGGAGCACTGGAGTACATGAGTTCAAGACCAGTCTCAGAAATAGAGTGAAACCCTGTCCTGTCTCAAACACACACACACACACACACACACACACACACACACACACACGGGGGGGGGGGAGGGTAGAGCGAGCACCTTGGGATCAACAGCTATGGAAAGGAGTAGCAGGAATGGGTAGAGTGTGCATTATGATTTGGACTCCAAAATAGCTTCAACAAACCCCCTGGGGAGCTTGAGAACTAGAAGCATCTGGACTGAGATGCCCGGTCTTTATACCCCAAACAAATCAGTCTTTGAATGTGGCAGGAAGGGATGTGCCTTTGAAAAAAAGTGATTCCCTAGAGTTGAGGCCATCCCTTAAGAGGGTGACAGACAAGACTCTCTGCTGACAACAGCAGATTGGACAAGTGCTTCAAGGAAGGGGGATCTGGGAAGAGCTTCTCAGCATCCACCAGAATGTTCACTTAACCAATGTCCCAGTATAATTTTTTATTTCTATAAATAAATGCTGGCATAAACATCCTTATCATTATGTTTTAATATATATCTCTGATTTTTTTCCTTAAGTTAAATTTTGAAGAATGGACAATGGGATTCGAAGTGAAATGTCTAATACAGTTCTAATTTGTGAATTTACAATTAAATTAAAAAGTTAAATATTTAGAGTTTAAAAATATGTACATATATTGATGAACTGCCCTCAAAAATGGTTATGCAAACTGGCAAGTTGAGAAGCAGTATCCCATCCTTCAGACTAGGTTGAGCCTGTATTTTTATGCCCACAAATTTACGTTCTAGGCTGGGGATGTGGCTCAAGCGGTAGCACGCTTGCCTGGCATGCACAGGGCACTGGGTTCGATCCTCAACACCACATAAAAATAAAATAAAGATATTGTGTCCACCTAAAACTAAAAAATAAATATTAAAAAAAGTATGTTCTACTACTGTCATGCATCTATTGACTATCTGTAAACAGTGTTCACTGAGGCTGGGATGCCCACACCCACAATGCCTACTTCCTCAGTTCCCTTGAGTAACTTATCAATCCTCAAGGCCCAGCTCAAATCCTTCCTTCACAGGACCTTGCCTGACTAGCCCTGCTCATGAGGCTCTTCCCGCTCACGATTCCTTCACTCTCTCCTTCACTCACATCTCTAAACCCTCATTGAAAAATAACCTCTAAATAAACACTTGTCACCGTTCTCTGTTCTGATGTTTTACATATTTATTATATCTCCCTAAGTAGTCTCCAATAGTGACCCTTGAATGTTAGTTCCCAGACCAGCAGAATCAGCATTACCTGGGAACGTATGTCATTGAGGCCAGACACAATGGCCCACACCTGGACACCAGCTGCTTAAGATCCTGGAGGATTGAAAGTTCAAAGCCAGCTTCAGCAACTTAGTGAGGCCCTAGGTAACTTAACGAGACACTATCTCAAAAAATAAAAAGGGCCAGGGATGTGTATGTTAAGAGCCCATAGGTTTAATTCCCAGTACCAAATAAAAAAAAAAAAGAAAAGAAAAAAAGAAAAAAAAAAGAAATGTCATTGGATACTGACTCTATTAGAAATTTTGAGAGTGGAGTCCAGCAATTTATGATTTAATGCTAAGTAATTTATGATTTAAGCTAAGTAATTCTGATGCATGCTAAAAATTTTAAAATTAAGTATGCAATGATGCTACACACACACATACACACACACATACTACATTCCATAAGATATGGTTAGGTTTTAATTACAGTAGCAGCCAATATCATTTGAGAACATACTACCAAATGCTAGGCATTTGGTAATTAGTGATATATGTTCATTATCTTTTTACAGCACTGTTATGCAGTATGAACCAACAAATGAAAACAATTTAATCAAATTTCCCAAGATCATATAGTCAATTTTTGTATTAGGGTTAGAGTCAGGATTAAATCTTGAACAGTAGGACCAGAGGGCTTTCCTCTTGATGACCATGCTCTCTTCTACGTCAGGCATTTGGCACTTGGCTTCTCTTCTCTTGCTCATTTTAAAGCATCCTTGAAAAATAATAGTTCTCTGCTTCTCTGGATGATGACAGTGAGCAAGAACAGTGAGAGTGCTTAGGTGATCTCTGCAGATTCCTATTTTACAAAGAGGTTTCTACACATAACCAGTGCATGGAGTAGGGACTTTTAACCAGGGGCCCATAGATAGGCAACAAGGATTTGAAACCCCTGAAATTATATGCCAATACATTTTTGTGTGTCCATTTGTATATCATTAAAGCCTTGAATTCATAAGGGCTCATTAATCTAAACTTGTTAAGAATCGCTGCTCTTGAGTATGTCGTTTTAGAACTGGAAAGAACCTTAGGGAAGGCATGGCCCAGGGATTCTCATAAATTGTTCTGGAATAAGTCCCTGCTGGCTGTATTAGAATCACCTGATTTCTAACTTGAAGTAGAACCAAGAATTTGTATGCTTAGATGCCCTGGATGATTCTGATGCATATTCGGTTTTTGGAATAAGTGTTCTCATCCAGTGCTTCTCAAACAATAGAATGCATTAGAATTCCTTTAAAAGATTGTTAAAACAAAAATGACTGGGCCCTCTTAGAGTTCCCAACTCAGTATGTTTGGTTGGAATGTGATAATCTGCATTTCTAATAAGTACCCAAGTAATGCTGATGCTTTGGGCCCACTCTTTGAGAACCATCACTTCAGTCCAGGTTCCATATTAGAAATAAAGAAAGTAAGGGAGAATGTAGCTCATGGTAGAGCACTCGCCTAGCTTGGCTGAGATCCTGGAGTCAACCCCCAGCATCATAAAAAGTGAGGACTGGAGAGGGTTGGCTGTTTTTTTGTTTGTTTTTGAGGTAAAATGGTTTGGGAAAATCAAGGGCTTTTTTATCTATGTCTTTCAGCATCCAAGAATCAACGCTTTCTTTTGAATCCTTGCGAGTACAGCCATGTAGAGCTCAATTCAGAAATAAATTGTGCTTTTTCCATAGAGCGAAATCATCCTCCATAAAGGCTACCCCTGTGAGGAATATGAAGTTGCAACTGAAGATGGGTATATCCTTTCCATTAACAGAATTCCTCAAGGCCTACTATCATTTAAGAAGAAAGGTATTGTTTGCCCAATGTCACCCCAACACAGCAGCTTCCTTGTAGCTGCGACTTCCTTGTGATTTCTGTTTATAGAAGTCAGGATTCTTAGTGCAGCCAGGGATCCATTAGTCAAGTCAAAGGATGGTGTTAGTTTCCCCAGAATCTCCATCACCACCACCCTATCCCACCCAACACCCATCAGTTATTTCAAATAAACATACAGAGTTTGCTTTTTTAAAAAAAAAAACACCTATAGACTGAGTTGGGGGTTAGTTCAGTGGTAGAGCATGTGCTTAGCATGTATGAGCCCTAGGTTTGAGCCCCAGCACCAACAAACAAACAAAATCCAAAACAAGATAAACCACCTCCAATAAAAATCCATTTCTTCACCTCTTCTAGCACTTAACTCTTTTCCCAAAATCCTCCTGTATAAATGTTCTAGAATATTCAATGATGATCCCTTGAACAGACCTCACCAACCCATACCAGTGAAGAATGGAAACTCGACCACGCTCACCACCTCACATTTATACACTGTATTCCCCATGCAAAGAGCACTTTAAATATTTAAAATGTCTCCTCGTTTTTCTTTCTTTGTTTTTTTTATTGTTGGTTCTTTTTAGTTATTTATGACAGTAGAATCCATTTTGGTATATTATAAAAGCATAGAGTATGTATAATTCTAATTTAGATCTCAATCTTATGTTTATACACAATAGTGGGATTCACTGTGGTGTATTCATAAATATACATAGGAAAATTATGTCAGATTCATTCCACTGTCCTTTCTTTTCCTATCTCCCCTCCCTTCCCTTCATTCCCCTTTGTCTAATCCACTGAATTTCTGTTCTTCCCCTCACCCGCTTATCGTGGGTTAGCATCTATGTATCATATAAAACATCTGATCTTTGGTTTTTTGAGATTGGCTTATTTTACTTAGCCTGATAGTCTTCGGATCTACCCATTACTGGCAAATGTCACAATTTCATTTTTCTTTATGGCTGAATAATATTCCACTGTGTACACATGCCAGAATTTCTTTATCCTCTCATCTATTGAAGGGCCAGTAGGTTGGCTCCATAGCTTAGCAATTCTGAACATTAATGTGGCTGCGTCACTGCTGTATGCAGATTTTAAGTCCTTTGGATATATACCAAAGAGTGGGATATCTAGGTCAGATGGTGGTTCCTTTCCTAGTTTTTTGATTGCCTCAGTTTTCACTAAGGACTTTTTAAGAACCAAGCTGTGTATACACATTTTTAATTTTTGATATATCTGTATAGTTTGTATCATTTCTTTTTTTAATTTGTGAGATGCTCAACTAATACTGGCTTTTAAAAAATTCATCTTCATTACTAATTAAAATATTCTCATCTCCTATTTTATTTGGCTCTCTTTGTTTTACTACTTTAGCTCGTTATTTACAGTGGCACCTTCATTATCTGTCACATATACAGGTAATATCATTTCTGTTTTTTAAATATATTTTTAAGATTTTTTTAGTTGTAGATGGACACAATGCCTTTATTTTATTTATTTATTTTTATGTGGTGCTGAGGATCAAACCCAGTGCCTCATACATGCAAGGCAAGCACTCTACCACTGACCTACAACCCCAGTCTAGATAATATCATTTCTTAAGTTCTTCTTATATACCAGGTACAATAGTAAATGCTTTACTATCATTTAAGGTTCACCATAACCCTAAGAAACTGCCACTCACAGAGGTCATATCACTTCCAGAAAGTCTGTGCTAGCACTTGCTAGAATGTTGCACTCAGATCCATATCTGTTTGCCAGTGTAGCCCTTGTTTTTAACTAGAATCAGAAAATACTGGGAAACACTGTTGGCCTTCAGCATAAATAAGCTTCTGGGTTCTTGTTTGGTTCCAATTTTTACTCATGTCATTTTTTACCCTAGAGACCCAGTTGTACTGTATGTATGTCCAACATGTTTCCACCTCAGTGCCTTTGAACTTAAGTTCTCACTTGGACCATCAGATGTCTATGCAGCTTGCCCAGGCCCTTCTTCCCTGACCTACCTTCTCAAAACCCCTTGCCATCTGGTCACAGCTGGCCCCTTACCCGGCTTACTTTTCCTTCCAGCATTTAGTATTTCCTAATATGGCAGATAATTGCTTGTTAGAGTATCATCTGTCTCTCCCCTACCAGAGGGTAATCTCAGTGGGAACAGGGACTTCATCTATCTCGTTCCAAGGCAGTAAGACTATGGAGCACATTGTAGGTGCTGATAAACATCTTTTAAAAGGATGAATGGATTCTGTATAAAAGAAAAAAAAATGAATTGCCTAGGAACATGGAGAGACCTTTCACGAAGCCCCACAGATCCTGAGAGGTGAGCAAGGCATGCCACTTTAAAGCAATTAGCAACTACTAAGCATGGGGTTCGGCCTGCAGCTCCATTCATGGATCAAGTTTGCTTTCTCATACCCTGCTGACTTACACAGTTCACTCATGCTGAGCAGCTTGGGGTTCAAGGAAGCAGACTTCTAGTCCAGTTGGAGGAACAATCCCCCCCAGTGCCTGATATTGTTCCTGTAGATCCCGTTTGCCTCTTCTGGGCTATTCTTAATTTATTATATGTTTATTATATGGATATCATTCCTTACTATAACTTTATTGTGATGCTCAAATTCTCCTTTAAGCTGGCTTGAGAGTCCTTTTGACCTGAAGGACCCTTAAACAATAGATATGTATAGTATACTCTTTACTGGGGCACTTCTAACATTTTCTGAGGAGCACAGACAACTCCAGTCATAATAAATAAATAAAAACAACAATGGAAACTGAATTTTATTCTTTTTTGGGTTTTTTTGGGTGGGAGGGGTAGCCAGGCATCATGCCATCTGTTCCTTGTGCTTGATCATATTTAATATTAAAAAGAAGCATTTTACGGATGATGAGGAAATTGGGACACAAAGGTGTTTAGCAATGGGCCAAGATAATCAAGCTCTCAAGCAGCTGAGTCAGGATTCTGTCTGTATCTGATCATAACCTTTCATAATTTTTTGTTTTGTCTGACCTGAAAGCCCTTGCACCTTAGACAATAACAAGAAGAGCAGAGAGCACTTTACACATGTGGAATTTTCTCTTGACTACAGGTTCCAGGCCAGTGGTGCTCCTGCAGCACGGCCTGCTTGGAGATGCCAGCAACTGGATTTCTAACCTGCCCAACAACAGCCTGGGCTTCATTCTGGCCGATGCTGGTTTTGATGTGTGGATGGGGAACAGCAGGGGAAACACCTGGTCTCGGAAACACAAGACCCTCTCCATAGAGCAAGATGAGTTCTGGGCTTTCAGGTACATGGAGGAAGGTAGATATGGATGTCTTGGGGAGAACTGGGTAAAAAATTATAGCTTCTAGTTTCTGGAGAATTCATTTTGGTTGTGTCATCAATATCCTCATATGATAATCCTGAATTTTCTTAATTCACTAGTAATTCTTTAGGGGAAGATGGAGAATATTGGGTCCCTACATAGAAAGTTGGGTCTAGCTAATGGAGTGAAAATGCTCATTGGTGTCAGGTGGTTGAGGATGAAAG
This sequence comes from Urocitellus parryii, assembly GCF_045843805.1. Lineage (NCBI taxonomy): Eukaryota > Metazoa > Chordata > Mammalia > Rodentia > Sciuridae > Urocitellus > Urocitellus parryii. Next base: position 136,132,530 of record NC_135535.1, on the reverse strand, counting down.
AGAAGTGTAGACCCATTTCCTTGCAGGTGGGTATCCTGAGACTGGCTTCCATGAATGATAACAAGGGGAATGCCCCCAAAAGGAGAAGAGACCAGGTGGCATATAAAGGAGGGGGAGACTGTTATACCTTGGGGGCCATCGATTTAATTAACATCTCTCATGGCCTAACGAATAGTTACTGTTTTTACCTAAATTATATATTGATATTCAACCTTCTCTTTATACATTTCATCAAAGAGTTCCTGCCATGTCTTTAATATGTTTCCTCTAAAGGAATCTGTATGACCTGCTGCTGTTCTGCTAACTGTATAAGAGGACCCCTCCATTAGGAGGTGGATCGTGTGCTCAAATAAATATTCACTGATGACCATTGTTCTATGATAACATCTAGAGAACGCAGAGAGGTTCACTGACAGCCTGTGACCCCAGTGACACCCATGGATGGCAAGTTTGAAGCAAGTCCATCTGAGTCATGGGAGAGGCATAGTGATGAGCTATCAGGGCTGACCAGTCAAGACCTTATTTGCAAATCCTGGGAGGGGGCAATAATTCTGTCTGTATCTGATCATAATTTTTCATATAACTTTGTCTTTTCCCCTTGTAGTTATGATGAGATGGCTAGGTTTGACCTTCCTGCAGTGATAAACTTTATTTTGCAGAAAACGGGCCAGAAAAAGATCTATTATGTCGGCTACTCACAGGGCACCACCATAGGTAGGTTCAAAGTCCATCAGGTTTGTATGCTCAGAAGAGACATGAGCCTTTGGCCCAAGCTGTGCCTGGAATCACTCCCTCATACTTCTTTCTGATTGGATGGTTTTCTCTTTAAAACTGAGCTGAAAGGAACAGGAATTGAATTGAGGGAGGGATGCAGTATGGTAGAAAGAGCAAGGGCTTTGAAATCAGAGAGATGTGGATTAAAATATTGTCTTTGCCAACCCATACCTAAATATCCTTCAGCAGATTCTCTAACTCCTCTGGCCCCGGTTTCCTCATCTACAAAATGGGGATAATAACTCCCTCTTAGCAGTGTTAGCACTGTGGGACTACTCGATATGATGATGTAGGTAAAATCAGTGTCTACTATCCTTTTGCTTTGGATGATTTTGTGAAAGACTTAATAGGTGGCCCATAGGATCCAGAACACTTTCCCGCGGAGACGGAGATTGTGGTCATCTTATCTCCTTATCAGATCAAAGTCAATAGGTGAAGTGTGATAGGTTTAGATTAGGAGGCAGAAATATTTCAGGAGGCATGGCATGTGACGTGAGGAGGCGGCGTTCCAGAGAGAGATCTCTTTCCCCTCATCCTGAGGCCAAACCCTAAGATATAGGCCAGGGTACACTTTTCGAAGGAGAAAAGTGAGCAGTCACTTACTGTAAGTAATACTCATTCTTTAACCAGAACAGCTGTGTCCAGCCACCAGGATAAGGTTTATACTCATTATTATGGAAATATATGGTTTTGTAAATAATTTAATTTTGGGCCCCCTTTGGCATCTGTATTTTAATAACATCTTTATATCATGCAAGCCTTCATAATAATAATAGCCTTTTGCCAGGCACAGTGGTGCATGCCTATAATCCCAGTGGCTCAGAAGGCTAAGGCAGGAGGATTGCAAGTTCAAAGCCAGCCTCAGCACACGCTAGGCACTAAGCAACTCGGTGAGACCCTGTCTCTAAATAAAATACAAAATAGGACTGGGGATGTGGCTCAGTGGCCAAGTGCCCCTGAGTTCAATACCTGATATCCTCTAAAATAAATAAATATCCTCTAAAATAAATAAATAATTGCCTTTTGTGAACACTTACTTCACTTACTTAACTTCCACCCTTTACATATGCATCATTTTGCTTTGTTTCTGCACAAGAATATGTGGGAAATATTTGTATCCCTATTTTATGGATGAATAATTTGTGGCTCATTGAAAGAGCTTAAACAAGTGCTTATACAGTAGGCTCTAAGCCAGGGCCTATACCCATGTACTCAAAACTCATGCTAAATAATCACTGTACAATGAGGTCCATAAGGGGAATATGAATTATATACACATTGCTAACTCCTATAAGAGTCTTTACTGCCACCTCCAGAGACATTCTTAATGTCAAGTTATTCTAAAAACAAAAATAGATAACCTCTAGGATGATAGGTTCATCGACATCCTGAATGCTTTATGAATGCAGGCCAATAGTGGGGATACTTCAGCCAGCCTTTAGTTAACTGGAAGGTTGCTTATTGTTCCCTTGATGTGACAATATACCATGCCATCAGTCTGAAACCATGTTTCTGAGACCTCAGTGGTCTATTCTGTCACTTTGTCTGTGGATGCTGACTTGCCAGGTGATTTGCTTCTGCAATCTTTCACAATGATCATTAAACATCATCAGCAAGCCATGAGTTCACCTTTGGCTCTTTATCTTCAAGCAATAATGGCCTCTTTACCTTCCTCTGAAATTACTCAGGTTTGGGCTCTGTCCTCAAGCAAGTAAGGAAAATAAAGTAGTTTACATCCTCGCTTTGAGAAGTTTCAAGGAAAAAGGAACCACAATTAAAAGAGGAAATCCAACATATATGTAAGGCAAACATTTTCTAAGAAAGCCCCTTCTGTATCAAATTATTTGGATCTCTGCTGTAAGTTGATTGGCCCTGGCAAATACATCCTAAGAAAGGAGGCTGAGAATCATGACAAACCTGGTTGGCAAAGACTAAAAAACATATGGCCAGAGCCTCTGGTCACTGACTTTTATTAAACAGAGAGCACATGTAGTTTACCACACAGGATTAACCTGACTCCAAAGGAGGGTAAGCATAGCAGAATAATTCACTACTCATTCACTATTTTTATTTGATTCTCTCTTGTTTGTGTAAATCAAAATGCTGCTTTCAGCGTATGTTGAGGATGATGTGATTCACTGGGCTTCATACTACCAGGGTTCAATTTCACATGAAGGCAAGGTGCTGATGACAAGGCTAGGTGCTATTTTCAGAGGAAAGAAGGGGCAAGAAAGCATAAGGTTTTTCAAGTGGTAAACCATGGAGCTGATAATATGGAGAACTTGAACTTGCTTTGCATTCAGAGAGGTAGTGCGGGAGGGGTTATCTAGAGTTCTCAGATGTTGACATTGCTCAGGATTAAGGTGGGGTGTAGTTTGTGTATTTCCACCCATTCCTGCTCATGGTGTAACTGAGAGAGCAGAAGGTAATAACATGTCACTTCTGTGCCTGCCTTTCTTAGTATGTGGCTGCCAAACCTAATCAGATGGAAAGAGCCTCTTCCTCATCCTCACCCACATTCCAGGAACTAGCTTGAAGTCATGTGATTCTAGTTTTTCTCTGCCCAGCGTTCTCAACGATTCCTCAAACTGCAAATACCACGCTAGGCAGAGCATATGCAGGCTTTTTAAAAACAGACACATGGTATTTCAAATATAATGACAACATCCTGGCTTTAGGTAATTTCTCTTTTTTTCCATGGGCTCCATAAAGATCTTCCCTAAATTTTGAGGAATTTGTCTTTTTTCCACAGATATAGAAACTGAGTCACAGACTGATTTAATCAAGATCTTATGCCAAGTCTAAGGCATAAATAAGAACTGGAATCTAGTTCATTAGACAATTAACTGTCTATCAGACCATGCTACAGTTTGGGTTCCAGAAAAGTTAGGGATCAAGGAAAACCAACCCAAACCCTGAGACCCCTATGCTCATTGTTACAGAACATACCTCTTACAGAGCAAGGTAATTTCTTAAATTCTGTTTCTTTCACTATAAAGTTGATTTTTTATTTTTTTAAAAAATAAGCTCAATTCTGGGAATTAGATGAGTAAAGTGTCCAGCATGTTATTACCTCAACATGTATATTTTTTTCTCAAAGTCAAAATTTTTGTGTATTCAATAATTCAATGGAGAACTTATTGATTGAAAGAAAATATCATAGGAACACAGAGGAGTCTTTGCTGTTGCTCCTGCCAGAAGTTTATAATTTTATAGAAGGAGAGTTAAGACACAATCACACTTAATTATTAAAATATTTTAACAAATATCCTTTTTACAGGTTCTAGGACATTCTGTGTCCATGATGACAAATATTTCTCTCTTACAGGCTTTATTGCATTTTCCACGATGCCAGAGCTGGCTCAGAAAATCAAAATGTATTTTGCTTTAGCACCCATAGCCACTGTTAAATATGCAAAGAGCCCTGGGACCAAATTTTTGTTGCTGCCAGATATGATGATCAGGGTAGGTGACACCTCAGATACTCCCTTGTGTATGGAGAAGAGTCTTTCAGCCAAGTTTTCTAAAATATAAACTTTTAAGTTATAGCCAATTTTTTTTTACTGCCCATACTTTAATGATTCCTATTTTACTTCATATTTTCACAGGGATTGTTTGGCAAAAAAGAATTTCTGTACCAGACCAGATTTTTCAGACAGTTTGTTATTTACCTTTGTGGCCAGGTGATCCTTGACCAAATCTGTAGCAATATCATACTACTTCTGGGAGGATTTAACACGAACAATATGAACATGGTAAGTAGGAGCCTAGTCTCCAAGCTTAGTCTTCCAAGTCTCCTAAGCAAAGCTGGGCATAACTAGTGTCACTCCTGGGATGTAAACTACTGCCAGTGAAGACAGTAAAGAGAAAAGATGTACACCCAGTTATTTTCAGTTTTCAAATCATTAGGAAATGCTACAAAGCTTCAGCAGGGGCAGAAGCAAGGTTGACCTTAGATTCCAGATGGAAGATTAGAACCTGGAAGTCAACAGAGGGAACCGCCATGCGTCATCCACCTCTTCTCTCCACTGGGGTCTTTTGGGTTTAAGTTCTGTGATGGGACATCTGGGAGTTTCAACTTGGCTCAGGCATAGCTATCAACTGGAGAGCATCACAGGATGGGTTTCCTGTGGCACACAGATTGAGTTGGAGATTTTTGTGTGGAATGATGTTGAGATCTGCTCTTGAGATAACACCCAAAGAAGGAAGGACACAAGATTTGGTGGGTGAAAATGTGAAGCATTGATGCAGTCTCAGGACAAGCCTCAATGGATTCTACAAGGATTCGTGAAGATGGGGTGACCCTTCAGCCCTGTCCCAAGTTGGGAGGAAAGGGCTAGTCTTTATATTCTACATGTCGTTTAATGCAGACCACACTAGTAATGAGGGAGGCATTGGTCAGGCGTTTCTCAGAAGCCAGGGTGTCATTTTGTATAACCCTGAGGATCGCCTTCCATTACCATGCGATTTCCCTTCTCACTTCCTTTCCCTCCCACCTCTCAACCCTGTTAATGTAAATCTTCGTCTCAAGCTCTTCGTCCCTACCCTGTCCTTGTTTCCTCCCCTTATATCAAAGGAGTCATTTGGTATTTGTTTTTTAAAGATTGACTAGCTTCACTTAGCATAATCTGCTCTAATGCCATCCATTTCCCTCCAAATTCTATGATTTTGTCATTTTTTAATGCAGAGTAATACTCCATTGTGTATAAATGCCACATTTTTTTAATCCATTCATCTATTGAAGGGCATCTAGGCTGATTCCACAATCTTGCTATCGTGAATTGTGCTGCTATGAACATCGATGTAGCAGTGTCCCTGTAGCATGCTCTTATTAGGTCTTTGGGGAATAGACCGAGAAGGGGAATAGCTGGGTCAAATGGTGGTTCAAATAAGAGGAAAGGAGGGGTAAGACAAGATAATACAAATGGAAGAAATGATTTACAGTAGAAGGGGTAGAGAGAGAAAAGGGGAGGGGAGGGGAGGGGAGGGGGGATAGTAGAGAATAGGACAGACAGCAGAATACATCAGACACTAGAAAGGCAATATGTCAATCAATGGAAGGGTAACTGATGTGATACAGCAATCTGTATACGGGGTAAAATTGGGAGTTCATAACCCACTTGAATCAAACTGTGAAATATGATGTATTAAGAACTATGTAATGTTTTGAATGACCAACAATAAAAAAAAAAAAAAAGAAGCCAGGGTGATCCCAATCAAGACAGTCAGTGAGATTTAGTGAGTTAAATTACTTGCCCAAATTCAGCTAAAAATTAAGCAGCAGAGTTAGACCCAATTCCAGAGTCCTCATTCTAAATATCTCTAGTATTATTTTTTAAGTGAATAAGTCATTTCTAAGGAGAAACTATTCCCAGGTGAAAATTGTAGGTGCCTGAGAATACATTTAGTGATATTTTATTGATGTGCATATGTACATTACTGTCTCATAGGTAATTACTAACAAGTTGATGGTGTTTCTATCTAGAGATTTGACCTTGACAAGGTGCACATCAGTTTTTCCATGTCTCACAAACCACTCATGCTGTGTTACAGAGTCGAGCAAATGTGTATGTCGCCCACACTCCTGCTGGGACATCTGTGCAAAATATTTTACACTGGAGCCAGGTGAGAATGTTGGATTTGTAGTCTTTCTAAGGACTCTTGCACATTTTGTCTGGAATAGTCCAAGGATGCCCTTTTGACAGTTCTGGGGTTTGTGTTTATTCCATGATGATATGCAATCTGGTCACTGATGTTTCTATAGTGGACTTGATATAGATCAGGAGAATGAGAGGAAAGGACAGGAATGGTTTAAGGACGTCTACAGAGGATCTTAAAAATAAGATGGCCTATGTGAGAAACTTCTTTGTCTCTATCCACTTCAAAGACGGGCCTGGAAGAAATTATGTTTCCACATTCCCCTTGTGGCTTCTCCAACAGCAGAGTCAAGTAGGAACAAAAATACTCAGGTGGGCCTAGGGGCCCAGAGAGATTTTCACAAAAGTCCGCTGCACTGTAGACTTCACCTATAATCTCAGAAGAAAAAGCTCTTTGTGTGTATGTCTGTGAGATGTGTGTGTGTAGAGAAATATTGCATGATCAAAATCAAAGAAAAATTCTAAATTGAATTAAGCTTTAGTCACTATCTCCCAAAATCAGCACATTGCACAATTCCAGGGGTGGGGGCACTTTCCCATTGTAACCTCTAGAATTGTGTCAAATACCTACCCACATGGATTGCACTGAGGGTGCACTTCCTGGAGTTGCTAATGTGGTGGTCAGGTGTTTCTGCAGTCCGTCTCTTTCCCTGAGAGAGTTCGGTTCTTGCCTTTGCACTTTCTTAAAGATTATCCCAGAATGGAAGAGCAGCTCAAAGGGTCTTGTTCTCTATTTCCCTCACAGTTTCAGATGTTACGGTAGCATATTTCCACCACCCCATCACCACATTTGAATATCTGGTAAATTTTTCTCTCCTAGGCAGTGAATTCTGGGGAACTCCGAGCATTTGACTGGGGGAGCGAGACCAAAAATCTGGAGAAAGGCAATCAGGTAAGAAAGACAGAGAGCATCTGCTATACACATATCCTTTGGAAACGTGTGAGAGAGAAATTACAATGATAGGCACGTTCAGGGGTGGGAATAAAATCCAAGAGTTCAAGAAGGAAATAAGAGTTCGTGTTTGACTCCATTTGAAAAATGGAAAGAATTCACAGCTTAGCCAAGAGACCTCTTGGCTTCTAGAATGGAATAGAAATAATTTTTGCTAAGGCTTCCTTGTGAGCAAGACACAGGGCCTCTCTGGAACAAGATGAGGGAGATTTAGTCTAGGGATGAGTATTGTCTAGGAGGGAGAGTAGAACAATCCTTTTCTGATCAAAACAAGCAGACTAATGGGGATGGGAGTATGAGGTTGTTGCATGACACAATAAAAAGAATGGCAATTGAGGATTCCTGTGTTAGTCTTGCCTCTGCTGTATAAGCTTGTGTGATAGAGGGTAAGCTGCTTTGATTCATCAGGACTCACTTAGCTTTAAAATAAAAAATAACTAAGCTGGGTGTGGTGGTGCACACCTGTAATCCCAGTAGCTTGGAGGCTGAGTCAAGAGGATTGCAAATTCAAAGCCAACCTCAGAAACTTAGTGAGGCCCTAAGCAACTTAGTGAGACCCTGTCTCTAAATAAAATATAAAAAGAGCTGGTTATGTGGCTCAGTGGTTAAGCAACCCTGGGTTCAATCCCTGGCACCAAATATATATATTTTTAATTATTGGATTAAGAAATTCTTAAGAATTATTCCTGATTACACTTTTAAGGAATTTGTGACTTGTAAGTTACAAATATGAAAAAGAATATTAGTAACCCAGCAAATATGTAGCCAGTGCTATGGAATAAATAAAAAACAGAAGTATGAGGATCAGAATTGGATAAGGAGGCTATTTTGATCATAAAACTTTCACTGAGGATTATTGGTTAGCATGGGTATGAATGTAAATAAATATTGATCATACAAACAAAATGAGGGAGAATAGTGGACACAGCCTCATCTTCCTCTGAGAAGCTCACATCCTACTTAACATCCATTCTGTACATCCATCTAGACAGAAAATGCTAGGAAACTGAACAGATTATACAGTTATCCCTGGATAGCAAACTCTCAGTCAGCTATCAACTACTTCTTTTTAGATCCTTCTTTACTTGTTACCTAAAAAAAATATGTCTTTAGAGAAAGAGTTACTGTTCTGAGATAGTTTTAATTTGTCAACATTTAGTGGACTGAGTCCTAGAGGAAGAGATTCATGCAGACTAGACACCAGAAAATGGTAGTGGAAGGGAAAGGAAATAAAACACATAGAATGGGCTCATAGAATCAGGGTAACACGGACCTAGACAGGACATTTAGTTCAATCTCTTCCCATGTAAGATGAGAAAAAAATATGACTGACTCCATAGAATATTCCAACCTTTTATATCTAAATTAGTCTATGATTCCAAATTCTTAAGGAACCACGAGGACAAAGAAGGATGTCTAAATTTGGAGCTGGGATACCATGGTAAATTTTGTGATAAGAAATGAGCCAATTCTATGGAAAATTCTGGATGCCAGTTAATCTCAAGGTCTCAGACTGCCAAGCATATTTACTAGCTCAGCTTGAAATTCCCAGGAAATAGGAAGATTATAACCCTTCTTTGGATAATTTGAGCAGAATATGGAATTGGGGTTAGAACAGGCATTTAACTTGACCTGATCAAATTACCTGAGTGCCAGAGGCCAATTTGTGATTTCCCTAAGTGTTTGGAGGTACAGTCAAGCTGGGCCTGTGCAAGGGATGCTTGTGATCATTTAGTTTCTGTGAGGATCCAGAGGCCTTCCCAGTAGGATTTCTTGCCTTTCTATGTAGAATATTTTTAATTCTTGCCTGCTGAAGCATCTGTGAAATTATCTTTAAACACTAATAGGGACATTATTTTAAAATGTAATTTATCTGTAATATATTTACTAGGAAATCATTAAACGTTATTCAATGTCTAATCCATAAGGTGTAGGGGATGGTGATGTTGCTCAGTGATAGAATGTGTGCAGGGCATACACCAGGTCCTGAGAAAAAAATATGACTGACTCCATAGAATATTCCAACCTTTTATATCTAAATTAGTCTATGACTCCAAATTCTTAAGGAACCACTCTCAGCACCACAATCACCCACAAACTGAAGGTAATGTTTTCTCACTTGATCTTGTAATTATCCCCATTTCATAGATGAAGAAACAGGTTTAATGATATTAGGTAATTTCACCTTAAAGTAAGGAGCTGGAACAAAATTTTTATTTATTTGTTTGTTTGTTTGTTTATGTACTGGGGGGTGGACCCAGGCCCTTGTGCCTGCTAGGCAAGTGCTCTACCACTGAACTACCTCCCCAGCTAGAAACTCTTACTGGAATTCTGATGGCTCTAAAGCCCATGCATCTTTCACCACAATACATGCCATGTTTATTGTCATATTGTTTATTTGAAATATAAATTATGAGCTTGGAAGTTCAGATACTTCAAGTTAAAACTATTTCAAGTTAAAACTCTTCTTCCTCTCTAGCCAACACCTGTGAAATATAAAGTTCGAGATATGACAGTCCCGACAGCGATGTGGACGGGAGGTCAGGACTGGCTTTCAAATCCAGAAGATGTGAAGACACTGCTCTCTGAAGTGACCAACCTCATCTACCACAAGAACATTCCTGAATGGGCTCATGTGGATTTCATTTGGGGGCTGGATGCTCCTCACCGTATGTACAATGAGATCATACATCTGATGAAGCAGGAGGAGACCAACCTTTCCCAGGGAACCTGCAAGGTCAAACTGTAAAGCCTCTGATATTGGCAAGTTTTGGGGACAATCTTATGGGGTTAGGGCCAGGAGTAGAGAATTTTAAGGGGAATTTCCAGAAAAGGTAGAAGAGAAGGTAGAGATACAGTGTACATTCTTTGACATTTTTGCATTTGGCACTAAAACCATTACTTAATTTTTTTTCTGATTAGTTAAACTAAACTAACTTGGTAATTTCAGGTTTTCTGTGCTATTAGGTTTTCTACCATCTTGAAGAGTAGGTTGTTCCTGACAACCAAAAAGTATCTCTATATTCCCCACATCATTCAGGGAAACCTCCTTATAACATTTATTTTTTTTCTGTAAGTCATATTTTTGAAGCAGTAAAGTAAAATGACAAATTGGGACAGACATTGAGGTCACAAATCTCTGAATTATTGTTAACTTTGACAAAATAAGATAACATTTGCAGTTTGTTACTATAGACAGGGTACTACCTAAGAAAGCCAGAATGCTTTAACAACAACAAAAAAAATCAAGGTACAGTGTGATTAAAATATATTAAACATCCTCAGAATAGGGCCATACTTTATAGTTGTATCTTAAAGAAGATAATTAGATAATTCTGGAGGATATTTATGAGTTTTCCAATAAATGCATAATGCTCGTGTATAGCACATATGTGTATATCAGCCCCTCAATTCTAGTTTATGCCTGTTTGAGGGTTTATAGACTGTTGCTAGGAGACCTACTGGCCCAATTTTCTACCTCCAATAATTAAGAAAGGAAGAAAATGTTTTACTGTCATGCGCATAATGAAATAAATTGTTCAGTATCTTATATTTTGATCATGAGAAAGTCACTGTTAGTCTCTCCAACTCATTCTAATGTAGATTTGTTTCTTTAGAAAACTGTTCAATTTTCACAGTTTCAAAGAGTGCTGTTTTGAAAAATCTCCTCTGAAACCTATCAAAAATATACTGTGTACGTCAGTGGTATACTGTTGAAAGTACATTGGTGTGTGATGAAGGTATAATTTTTAAAGTGTACTGCTGTGTGAAATTTACATTTTTATCATCCCCAGGCTCACCTGGTAACTCCGTTCAATGCTAAGAATCTTGAATAATTTATGTAATGTAAACACACTTAAATTCTTCATAATCATGTCTACACTACTACTTCCCTCAGGGCCTGTACATAGTTCAATAAATATTTCTTGCATTTGATTTTTTATTATACCTTTTGTTCTGTTCAAGGATAATAAATCTTTCATCCTTAGACTAACTTGTTACCAAATATAGTATGGTTTAGTCCATGTCTACAGCTAGACCTAAGTGCCGAGAGCCATCTGTGAACTGTGCATGAACTAAAGTGATGTGGAAGTCATTAGGCAGGAAAGCCTGGAATCAGGAACTCCCAGAGGCAACCCTGCTGGTTTGAGAATGTTTGGTTCATGTGGCTTCCTATCCAGCTCCATCACAAGTTCAGCACTGCCTTGGAGATGGATGACCCACTGGAACCACACAACCTCTTGAAAATGGGTGTGGCTTAACAAAATGCCAATCAACCTGTTTATTGCAAGACCCCTGACACACTGAGAAGCAAGACTCCTCCTGCTGAAATCTTACCCCTGCCTCTGATGTACTCCCCCTTTTATAAAGAATAGGGACCATTTTTTGTTCAGTTCCAGCTCCTATCAGGACTGGAAGACCTATCAGGTGCCCCAATCTACCTAATTTCTGGCTCTGGCTCTATTTCTTACTAATTATTTCAGACTTTCTAGTTCTCAGGAGCAGGAAGCTACCCTGGCAGGGTGCTGGTTGCCCCATAATACCTAAGTCAGACATATTTTAAAAGTGTATTTATTTCTACTCTGTCTTATTCACAAAGGAAATAAAATAGATATTTGATATTCATAGTATCTCACTTAAAAATACAATCCAGATACCATCTCATTATGTCTTTCTATTTTTTTTGTGAAAAATTTCTTCATCTGCATAAGTTCCATCAACATTTAAAATTTTATCAATAAAATGAGCCAAACTGGAGCTGAGGGTGCAGCAGTGGGCATGCTTAGACCTTGGGTTCAATCCCCAGCACGATGAAAATATAAAATAAATAAAAATGCCAGGTGCAGTGGTGCATGCCTATAATCCCAGCAGTTCTGGAGACTGAGGCAGGAGGATCTCAGTTTCAAAGCTAGTCCCAGCAAAAGCGAGGTACTAAGCAACTCAGTGAGACTCTGTCTCTAAATAAAATACAAAATAGGGCTGGGGATGTGGCTCAGTGGTCAAGTCCTCCTGAGTTCATTCCCCAATACCGAATGAATGAATGAATGAATGAGTAAATAAATAAACAAATAGATACTAATGAGCTTAGTAATCAACTTACATTTACATGAGGATTTTATTTTATTTTTAGTTTATTTTTTTGGTACTAGGGATCAAAACCAGGTCTTCATGCATGCTAAGCATACACTTTTCCACTGAACTCCCCTTGCCCCAGAAAGATATTTCTGAACAGACATTTTAAGAGTTCCACGTACTATTCAAACAAAGATAATTTTTGTTTGTAAACTGAAACCAAAATGTCTAGTGGTATGCTGGTAAACCAGTACTGGAGGGCAGGGAGGAAGAAGCTCTGCTTTGTAGCATTTGCTAATCTGAGGTATAAACACACCCACCACTGACAACTGAGAGGTGTTTTTATTGAAGTTGTTTTGATCCAAGGAATGTTTACACTGGACTCTCTAAACTGCCCCGACACACACACACACATTTACATAGTTCTATACAAATGTACAGACTTTGATTCTTCCTCTTGGTAGTTAAAGGACCCTGAGAGGAACAATTTGTCTCTTAGTGCATGAGATAGACAGGATAGACTCTTCACAAGCCTGACATGACTGGGAGGAGAGGACTCTACCTCAGATAACACTGATGATCTTCCTCAGGAGAAACTGAGTTTGAAATATCAGTTTTGGGCAAAATTGGAGACACCAACAACTTTAATGTTTTCCCTAGAAGAATGGTGGCCATGGTATACTCTGCTGAGTAAAAAAATATTATAAATGAAAGGCTCTTCAGAAACATTAACTATGGCAGCCATTGCTGTCCCATTAAGTCAAGGTACCCAGGTGGAATGGCACCGACCAGTAGTCCAAGATGGAGACAGAACGCAGTCCTTTAATGTTGTTGGTATCTCCATCTCTGAGGTCACAGGATTATAATGCTTTCCTTAGCATGAATTCAATCTGGGAAAATTTTAATCTCTGTGCAATATCCAGTGAGCTCTCACCATTCTGAGGAGAAAAAGAAACTTCAGTTATTTATTTCCAATAGAATAAAATGTCGATGCAAATGTAAACAGATTAGACTGAGCCTCAGGCTTGGCAAGGCCTTTAAAGGTCGTTCAGTTTTAAAAGGAGTGGCCTAGCTTCTTTCTTCCTTAGAATGGTTAATTTTGGCATTATTCACATGAAAGTAGGTTGATTTCCTTCAACACAAGACCTGGACTAGAAGATTATGCTGCTAGGGGGAACTTCAGACTCAGGTTTGCAGATCCTTACCTTGTCCTTTATCATGGGGTTTGCACCGGCTTCCAGGAGCAGTGGGATGAGAGTCTGGTTTTTCATTTTGCAGGCATAATGTAATGCAGTGCAGCCATACTGAAACACAAAGGGCCAACATCACAGCCCATCAACCAGGCTTTCCACAAACTTCAGCACCTGTTTCTTTAGCAACTATTCACATTTGGTAATGTGCGACTAAGCAGAACAGCTTGCAAACCATCTTGTACTGAAAAGTTTTTCTCCTCTCCCTCCAGATGTACATGAGTATCCTATATGCCATCGATATCTTCCCTCCTCATTTTCCATTACAAATTATAGAATGTAACTATGATAACATATAAGATATATTTATAATAACATATGATGCTTAATTATACCAACATTTCTTTGTGGAATTTCATATACCTGGGCAAGCACTACCCTGATAATTTTACCATCTTTTCCCTTAGAGAGTTACCCCATGGACTTTCTTGTAAATACTATCCTTTATGGTTTTCAATCAAAATCCTCAGTCAGAAGAAGGTAGCTGCTCATATCACTACAGAATGTGTATAAGATCCTAGAAGTCTGATGTACAAGTCCACACTTAGTTTGCTATAGTTCATATTTTGTACTATAAATTAGCAGTCATACTCTGTTGGTACCAATTTAAAACACAAATCACAAGTTAAAAATATTTTATAATGGGGGAATTTGTGTTCAAAATTTGTCTTTCAAAAAGTAGCCAAGAAACCATAGTTTTGGTAAGAGAAAACAATATCCTCAACTGTTAAAACCAATAGAATTAATTCTGGACCTTATTCCCTGGAAATTCTTCTAAGATTATAGGAAATTATGTTACAATCATTTATTTTTATCAAGTGATGGCATGATGAAAGGAAGAAGGACTCTGGAATTTTCCATGTGAAATAAAGTGAGTCTAATTAGCTAAAAATATAAAATACTGCCTTAGTACTAGGAATATGCTTCAGCAATAGAGTGCTTGCTACCATGCAGAAAGCCCTGGATTCAATCCCCAGCACCACAAAAACAAACAAACAAAATAAAACCTACATTTTTTTGAGTTAGAACTTGGATCACATGTTTGGTGGAAAAAGATGGTGCCTATGTGCATACACATGACACGTGTGTGCTTAGGAATATAATATCTCTGTCTAGAGATAGATAAAGACATAAATAACTAGAAAAATATCTGGAGAGAAATTTTGACCACAGGCACAAATTTTAAATCTTTTGCATTCAAATGAAAAGATCAACAAAAACCTTCAAAAACCTCCAACATAACCTTTAATAATCTCCTATTTTAATAAATTTCAAAGCTGTTTAGGAGAATAGGATGCATAATACTAGTCTATACAAATTAATTTTTTAAATTCTATTTGAAATAAAAGACATAGATTACATCAATTTATTGTCCTGTGCTCTCTCATGCAAGCTTGCACTCTCTTTCCCACACAAAAATTATTTCCATTTAAGCCTTCTTCAAATTTAACAAAAACTAAAATAATGCAAAGAATTAATAGAAACAGGGATAAAGACATATTTTTTCTCATAGAACAATGGTAATACACAGAGACTGTCAAAAATAGAATACTAGTTTTCTGTAATCAAATTTCAACTTGCTTTTCTTAATATAACACTAAAAACCCTAAAATTTTATCCAATTAATTTAAGCAAATAAAACACCATACAAAAAAATGTTTGATCCACTATTAGCATTTAAGGGAGGAAGGTGAGTACAGAGGTGCAAGGATAAAAAGTCAAAACAAAACCTTACACATCCTTATGGGAAGAAGTCAGCGGATGCTGCTGGAGACAAATGTTATTGCAGCTCATAACATCACTTGGATTTTCTTTGATCTTTGCCCTTCTTGAACTTTAATTTATAAAAGAGGCCTCTCTTAAAGGCTCTTGGCTGAAGAAGCAGCTGTTAACAAGCAGTGAGCACTTACTAGGTAATAAATTTATAATTGGCCACCCACCTAAGTAAAAAGTGGCAGGCCTATTCACACAGTGGCATTCTGACTCCCGCTTAAGCACTGAGGTTGCTGGTGTTATCAAAGTCTTCCTTATCTTTATTTCTTACCAATGTCAAAACCAGTTCTTTTAAAGATGTTCTGCAATCAGTAAAGATTCTGCACTCATGAGTTTAGTGGAAGAATATAAATAACCTCAAAGTTGCATGACTGGCAGTGAGTAAAAAGAAAACTAAATGAACATTATTTTGGAATGGCTAAAAATATAAACTTACACAGTCTTTAGC
Source organism: Urocitellus parryii (assembly GCF_045843805.1). Taxonomy (NCBI): domain Eukaryota; kingdom Metazoa; phylum Chordata; class Mammalia; order Rodentia; family Sciuridae; genus Urocitellus; species Urocitellus parryii. The sequence goes on along the minus strand of NC_135535.1, from coordinate 136,116,603 downwards.
ATCAACTTGGACGCCAGCATTAAGGAGCATTCGCACAAGAACCTCATTCTGCTTTGTCTTTGATACCTGTTGTAACAGTAAGTGCAAGAGAAGTGGTTTGACAAACATTTTCTTCATCTTGTGTCTGAGACTATTGTAATCAATTGGCTTCATCTGAATCTCAACACTCCTAAACATCTCTCATCTTAAAATCCTTGAAGACATATCAGGTTGTGCTCTTGGAAGGGCAATCTCAGCACCCAGGCACTTGTTTGAAATGCACATTCTCAACCCTCACCCAGACCTACTATCTCCTGCTGAGGATGGGATCAGTTTTCTATATTTTCCTTCCTGATTCATAGCTCTTCGTAACTTCTCATCGTTCTGAAGACAAATCTAAGCTATTCAACATGATCCCTCTAGGGCTTGCTGCTCTAATCCTCTCTCACAGGAGATACCTCCTGGATCACCCTGTGTTAGCTACACTAGCTTGTTGTTAAGTCTTCCATTCCCACCAGGCTCCCTCCGGCATTATTGCACAGATGTTCCTTCTACCTGGAAGCTTCCTACCTCCCGTTTTTTGCTTTGCAACTTCATCCTTCATATCTCAGCCCATGTTCCTCTTCCTCCAGGAACTTAGAGCCTCTATTTTCCTTGCTGCTTCCCAGTGTCAGACTTCCTGGACTTAACTGATCAGATGAAGAAATCCTTTTCTTCTAGGCCCTCGACACCCATCACTTCTCTGTATCACCTGTTTCATGGCGATTTCTCTTGTGTTTGTCATTTGATTCATCACTCCCCACCATCCTCTAATGCTCACGAGGTCAACAGCTATGTCTGTTTAGTTCATCATGGTATCACTAATCCTTGTACAGTGTCTGGTTCAGAACAGATCCATGAAAATACAGGTTGAATGATAGAACCAATGAGTGAAACCAACAAAGTTCCTCAGAAACTCACTTTTCCTTTTTGGTCCCTCAAGGTTCTGACCACCTGACAGAGCCTTCCCACTACAGAGGTTCACCTGAGAAAGCAGAGCTCTCTCTACACATAAGGCATCAGCCCTTTGTCATCTGGAGCTATATCCTGTTGTCTTCTCTTCTCCTTCTTCCTTCCTGTGTCACCTGCTCAACTGCCTTTTTTTCTCCTACCTTTCTTTGAAGTGACTCGATCCTTTCTGATCCTTTCCCCTATACTTGCCTCTCACATCACTTATTCCTTAAGCATCACAAATTGACAATGTCAGGCTCCATTAATAAATAGTGCATGTGTGCAATTGAAGCCAGGCTGTTTGTTGCAATCTATATTTTTGCTTAGGCCTCTCCAGCTTCTAAACATTGGACCATCTTAAAAAGCAGAGCTATGTGTCAACAAATTCCAAATGGGCCTTGCCCGTAGTTGTGATGTTTTTCTTCAGAACCTCTGAAAAAGTCAACAAATTACTCCTGACCCCAAATGACAAATATTCCAATGATGTGTGCTGAATACACAGTGAATTCTCAAAATATTTTTAAGGATATAAGCAGATAATTTATTAGTGAATTAAAATTTTCCCTCTCCCATAAATTAAAAGATCAAAACCAACATTTTTGTATTTAACTACAGTTCCTCAAATTCTGCAACATTCAATACCTAAAGAGATAATAACACTTTCAACTGACTGAATTTATAGTGGAACTTTTTTTAAAAGGGAAAACTGAGGTTTGACATCAATTAGCTACAGAAAGGGGGGAAAGGTGGTTATTTAATTGGAATAAATGATGTATCTTTTGAGTCAGCTCTCAAAGGGGGAACTGGCTACAAGAGAAGCAGGGGTGGGGTTTGGGGGTGGAGAATCAGTGCACAGCTGTCACCATATTTGAAGGTAAAACAAAAACCCTTAAACTCCATCTTCTTCTCATAATATGAATACATTCCTACACCAACTATATATTCCCATTTAAACATGATTCAATATATCAAGGTGAAAGATGGGCTTCAAATTCCCCATAAATATCTTCTGTGTTTGTCGGCTCCCTGGTGCAAATCCCTTAGGATCTGTTTTCTATCTCATCACCAGGATGGGTCCTTAAATGTCAGTAATTAATAAAGAGATGTGCAAAAATATAAATTCCACTGAGAGAGAAAGAGAGTAGCAGGAATAGGATTTTTTTCCTAAATTTTCAGAATTTTGTAGTTCCTTCAGATAAAAAATAAAACTAAGTCAAGATTAAATTATTTTTATAGATAAATCTTTCACAGACTATTTTACCATTGGTCTACTGTTTTTGCTACCTTCTCTCACTTTACATAGTCAGCATTGCATGAATATTGGAAATGGTTTTCGTAGAATACGCTTGGTATTCTACAAAACTCACAGTGGTTCAACTTAGGATTTTTCAACTTTATGATGGGCATTCAGAGGAAACCACACTTTGAATTCTGAATCTTGATCTTTTCCTGGGCTGGTGATATGCACATGATGCCCTCTGATGATGCTGAGCAGTAACAGCAAGGTACAGCCGCCACTCAGCCACACGGTCACAGGGGTCCAAGGACCCGTACTCTACAGAGTACGGTGTGGTTAAAATGTGATATTTGGTAGGTGAGGTATATTAAATGTATTTTCTGCTTATAATGTTTTTATCTTTGAGAGGTTTATTGGGATGTAACATCATCAAACGTCAAGGAGCACATGTACAAACCAATAGCTTATTTTGTTATTATTTCTTTACAATATCTTACTGGCCTAGCAAAACTTGCATATCATGCATAGTTCTCCTAGTCATTTTTCCTGTACCCTAATAAGTGTACTCACCATGAGAAAATACCCAATAAGCAGGACAGGCATCAAGAGGACAATGAGCAGATAATCAAAGAAGGTAAATCTTTTCTTCACAGCATAATGCAAACAGGTTCTCTCTTTCTACAATTAAGAAAAGAACTCTTCATTTCACTTTTCATATTTGCATATTACTACATCAAAAAGTTCATGCTTTATATTTTTATGGTACTCAGGGTATTTCTTTCTGTAGGGCTTGTCTGATTAACAAACTTGGATTTCCACTGACCAGAATATTGAACAGTCCAATCTAAAGGAAAGACAAAGATCAACAACAATCAACAGAGGTGAAGATGCGTTTTAGAAATCATTGAAGTCTAGATTTTCACATTAATTTTAGTTTTTGAGGGACAAATATATTGAGATACAAATATAGCACTGAACTTAGTATGTAATGCAATAGTTATCCTTAATCAACTATGGTGGACAATTGTTCATTTAATGATATGTTTACAGGAAAATCTTAACCTCATTTAAATTTTTCCGTGTTCCCTCATGAACACAGACAGTGGTACAAGAATGCACATACCTTAATTATTTGAATATATCAAGATTCATCAGGTGGTGGACTTAAGCTTTGAGGGGTGGTATATAGAATGTGAACTCTCAGGAGCTCATAATCAAAGGTGGCCAGAAAGATGTGCAAGTAAGTATAATGCGAAAAAGCTATGGTATAATTGGAACACTATTCAAATCAATAAAAGGAAAGGGAATGTAAGAGAGAAAAGAGAAGTGAGTTTCTACTTGGAGGTAGCTCTATTCTTAAATAAAAACTCTTGTTTTCCTAATTATTAAGGTATACATGCTACCTGTAAACATTCTGGAGAGTAGAGAAGGTTAGAATGATACAATTCAGAATTATCCATTATCAAGTAGTACAGAGTTAATTCTTGACATTATGCTATATTCTCTCAAGGTCATTGTCAATTCCATACACATAGAATTTTAAAACATAGAATCATATTGCATATTCAAAATCATATCTTGCTTCTTTCCAGTTTAGAGATGCACATTAAGAATATGTACATTTTCCATGCCCATTAATATTTTTAAGTACATGTTTGCAAGGATTGCCTGGCTGCTTAGGTTTTTATTAGCATGTCATATGTAGATATATTAGTGGAGCTCATTTTGACAGATTTATAAATTCATAAGATATTATTTACTCCATTTCAATCCACAATACTTCCTCATTTCCTCTCTTCCTCCCTTCCTCCGATCTCTTGCCTCTACTCTATTGGTCTTCCTTCTACATATTTATTTTTTTATTGGTGTGTTATAGTCATAGATAAAAGTGGAATTCATTGGGATATATTCATATATGCACACAGCATAATTAGTTCAACCTCATTCCCCAGTTCTTTCCTTTGCCCTCTTCTCCTCCATCCTCCTTGGCCTGCAACCTCTGCTCTACTGATCTCCCTTCTATTTTCACAAGATCCCCCCCCCATTTTTTGTCTTTTTTCCCCCCATCTAACTTTCACATCAGAGAAAACATTCAGCCTTTAAGTCTGGTTTATTTCTGAGTCTGGCATATTTCACTTAACATGAGACTCTCCAGTGCCATCAAATGATACAATTTCATTCTTAGTTAGAACTCCATTATATAGATCACATTTTATTTATCCACTCATCTATTGATGGGTACCTAGCCTGATTCCATAATTTGGTACTGTGAATTGCTCTGCTGTAAACATTGATGTATCTGTATCACTATAGTATGCTGATTTGAGTTCTTTTGGATAACTACTGAGGAATGGGATAGTTGGGTCCTGTAGTGGTAATATTCCTAATCTTTTGAGGAATCTTCATACTGCTTTCCAAAATGGTTATACTAATTTATAGTCCCACCAACAATGGCTGAGAGTACCTTTCCCCTGTATCCTCACCAGCAATTGTTATTTGTATTCTTGATGAATGCCGTTCCAATAGGAGTGAGATGAAATAGCAATGCAGTTTTGATTTGCATTTCTTTGATTGCAAAGAATGCTGAACATGTTTTTATATATTTGTATATATTTTATATACATATTTTTATAAATATATTTTTATATATTTGTTGACCATTTGTATTTCCTCTATTTATATCTTTTGCCCATTTATCTATTGGGTTATTAGGGTGTTTATTTTGCTTTTTGTTTGTTTGTTTGTTTTTAATTTGTTTGTTTGGTGTTTAGCTATTTGAGTTCTTTATATATCTTAGATATTAATCCCCTATTGGAAGAGGAGCTAAGGACTGCATGGCTTCCTACTGAATGGAGCTTTTTTAATTGACTTAGGCAAACCCTCTATCTATCGGACATTTCAAGTTTTTTAATCTCTTATTTTTATAAATAACATTGCCTGGATATCCTCATTCACAAATCTTTGTCAACAATTCTAATTCATCTTTTGCATAAGTTTCCAATGACTCCTTAGCATGAAAGGTATTGTGTACTGCCAAATTGTGTTCCAGTAAGATAATAATAATTTAAACTTTCTCCCTGGTCAACATTTGATTTTCTTTTTAAATCCTGATTAATTTGCAGACCAAAAAAAGTATCATTATGTTTTAATTTAATTCAATCTGTTTTCCATAGAACCAATGTTTTCTATAGGCATCTGCTTCTCAATCACTAAGATCTTTGTTTAGTACTTCTGAAAATAATTTATCAACAGATTTAAGAAATGTAAAAGTACTGGTTTAAATTATTAATGTACAAAGACTAAATATTTGGGGAAAATAAAAAATATTAAACACTAAAACACCATTAGAAACATTTTAAAAAGTAGAAATTACAAACCAAAACTCTTCTGATAAAATGTCTATTAGTTTAAACTATGCCATGAAGTTCTTTTCATACTTATGATACCAGCAGACCCCAGCAGGCTGGCTGAGGTTCTTCTTTACAGAGCAGAGGTAAGGGTGCTCCCTCAGCCCACCCTGAGCTGTCACATATCTCCCTCCCTCAGCTTCCCCGTGAGCACACTTCTTTGAAAGAGGACAGAAACTCACAGAATCTGACTTTGGGTGGAACTGCTCAAAACAGTTTTATATACCTGGTCCTTCAACTGTGTTCTAGGGACATCCTGTCCCACACTGTACTAAGCTGCCTATCAGACAGAGCATAGTCATGACTTGCTTTTAAACTAGCCCAGAACTGGAAGTGTAACTCCATCTTAGAGCACTTGCCTAGCCCTGCATTGGATACCCAGAACCTAAAAAAAAAGAAAGAAAAATTAAAAATTAAAAAGAACACCCAAGCCAAAAAAAGAAAAAAGAAAAGAAAAAATGGTAAACACAAGTAAGAAACTCTTGTACTGATCAATTTTCTGATAACACATTGTTACTTTCTCCCAATAAGCTAGCTTTTAAATTGATATGGAAGGGGCAAGTGGGTCCCTACAAGCTGCTTTTCTCATTGAATGCACATGAGATGATTCAGGACATTGATAATTATTGCAAAAAATGACTGTAGATATTTATTTAGTCTAATTTAGATGTTGCCTTTAGTACACGATGATGCTAGATGTTCAGAAGAAGTTCTAAAAGGATCCTGACAGTAAAACACACATGCTGCTCTTCCTTGGTCCTGAAGACCCCAAGGTAGCTAGCATTGGAGCTAAGCACATTTTCTGTGTGATCTCAAGTAGCTTCAAGTCACTTCATGAGCTTATTCTCCTTAGCAAATTTCTCAATAGTATTCTTTCATTCTATAAGAACACTATAGTGTCTTTTGGAGAACAGGGCATTAACATAGTAGGTAATAATCTAACTAATAAAATAACATCACAAAATAAATATTTCTTTTCCAAAAAATTTTTCAATTACTTCTATAAGAGTGAACAAGAGGAGAAAAGAGAAAAGACGGGGAGGGGAAATGGAGGATGGGGAAGAAGAGAAGAAGAAAGGAAAAAGCCCTCTCCAGACAACTGAGTGAGCCATTCTCTTTCTCTTCAGAAGTACAAAGGCATAATTAATCACAAAATATACTTGCTGGTTGAGCTACATTTTATTTTGCTTTTTAGCTGAATAAAATGTCCTTGGTATGTGTCAGTCTGTCTAAAGTAAGGCAAAAAAGAATTGTTAATAAGGAGCTATAAGCAATGAAAAAATTACATTCACAAGACATCGACTAGAAGAGACAGCAAGGGTGACAATTATTCTTCCCACCATATGACTCAGCCTCACCTGGTTTTTGAGGTTGACATTAGCATTCCTTTTTAAGAGGAAGGAAACAATTTTCACGTGCCCTCGTCTGCAAGCACAAATGAGGGGGGTGTCTCCATTGAAGCCATCTTGAATGTTGACATTGCAGTTGTCTTCTCTTACCCAACGCCACACTTGACCCAAGTCATTCTGATAGGCCGCCTGGCAGATGGGCTGAGTGGAAAAACAGAGGAACTGTTCTTGATACATTAGCATAATTAACCCCCCACACAAATATCATCATGCAACCACTTAAATTTGCAGTGTTTTCAAATTGTAATATATTGTCAAATAGATTAGTTTTTTTGTTTGTTTGTTTGTCTCAGCTGAGCCTCTTTTTAAGTTAGAACATGCATAAGCTCCCACAAGGAACCTCTTCCATTTTCCTAAATTGCTTGTCACATGGAGCTAGACAAACAGGGAACAAAGGACTGAATAAATAAATGAAATACTGCAAATCCAACTCGGTAAGGAAATTGTATATGGTGGTCGTGAGTAAATGGTCCTGCAGAAAAGGAGGATCTTGCTAAAGCTGAAGTAGGCACAGTGGAGGAAGGAGTTGAGGGAGCACTAAGAAAAAGAACAAGAAAAAAATAAATAAAACATATAAATTTAAATATTAAAAAAAAGAATCACCTGGCTCTGAACTCAAGGAAAACAGAGCAGTTAAAAAGACAAATAATATAAAATAATATAAAAATAATATTAAATAATATAAAAATACCAGTTTCTACGGTTAGCTACAACTGATTAGAGGCTGTTCCTGAAAAGCATGATGAAGAGCTCTGCACAGCACTACAGGCAGCAAGTCCTTAGCTAGCCTCATCCTGCCAGCTTTCCCCTCTGCTCCAGCCCTTCCGGACTTCTGTTCTTCAAATAACCCATGTTTCACCCCTTCCCTGTGGGCCTCTTCCCTGCCTGCTCTCCCTGCCTCAAACACTCCCCCAGCCTTCACCTAACCCCTAACTCAACCCTAAAGTCATAAAATTTTCATTGTATCCAAGAAGTCTTTCCTGACTCCTAGCACCTGCTATTCCTCCTTCACAACTTCTGACATAGCTGTACCTCTTCTCTCACTTATTTACAATCCTATGTTTTAGAATAACATACATCAGAGAGTTTTGAGGCAGCACTGCATTGAAACTTAAGCTGTTAACCTGTGGGGACCAGAGCTATGACCATTCCATTCACCACGGTATCCCCAGTATTCAGTACAGCATGGGGCATGCAGTAGGCAAAGAAAATATTTTTAGACTGGTTTTATGGAGAAATTCTTTTGTTTAAAAAAAAAGACAATAAAATCAGTTTTTTGTTTTTATACAATGTATCTGTCACAGGGATAATGCTCAATTTATGGAAAGAATTACTGCTTATCAAGTCAGTCTTTGTTTTACTAACCTCTGTTGTATACTAGTTAAAGGTGCTAGGGAAAAAATAGTATAAACCATGTTATTCTTACATGTGGAATTCATCCAGCAGGAAAACAGGATGCATACAGACACACACAGTAAATAATGTAGTTTTGAGGGTTTGGGGCTTTTGCTTTATTTTATATTTTTGCCAAATAGATATATATGTGTATATGTTGCTGGATAATGAACCCAGAGACTCATGTGTACCTAGTATGTGCTCTACCACTGAGCTACACCTCCAATCCCTAAGAAAACAATTTTGAAGCATAGTTGAGTATATAAGACCTGCAGAAGTTAAAAGAGATCAGTGACAAACTTGAATGGATCTATTTGCCAAGCAACTCAGTTTCTTTTTTTTTTAATTATTGTTCAAAACATTACAATGCTCTTGACATATGCAACTCAGTTTCTAACATAGCCAAAATACTTATTACTTTACATTTTACTTTATATATTATTATATTTATGTATTACTTTCTATGTGTATTATATAAAATAATTTATATGTATATTATATAAAACATTACTTTATATAAACACATACATATGCATATATGTGTGTGTATGTGTGTGTGTGTGTGTGTGTGTGTGTGTGTGTGTATATATATATATTTTTTTTTTTTAAACAGTGCTTGGGGTAGAAACCAGGGCCTCACAAATGCTAGGCAAGCAAGCATGCTACCACTGAGTGACACCCCCAGCCCTATAATAAACTTTTAAACCTAAAGGCCTACTCATGAAAGAAAAAAAAATAAAGGAAAATCAACTCATAACAATTATGAGACAAACTTCTGTACCCCAAAATGCAATAAGTATGACACATGGGTTGAAAATTTTTACAGAAATTCTCAATTATACAAATCGCCTGTTCTATTACCCAAAGTCTTCCCTTTTGAAGGCTTGTCTTCAAATAACATTCAGGTGGGCACTTCAGTGTCTCAGTACTGTCTGACTGACAGAGACAGGACTGGAACAATTGAAAGATTGTGTATTGGTACTGGGAAAACAGAATGTAATTGTGGCTCTGTTACTAACTCCCTGAGTAACCATGGGTAATTCTTTTCCTTCAGTGTATCTTAGTGCCCATGGACATGAAATAAAATAACAAGGCAAAAATTCCTTTGATTTTTCACATTCTATGACTTCAGAGACTTGAATCACAATCCATACATCTCCCATATCACTGCTGGAGTCTAAGGTTATCCTGACACAAATAGTGCTTCAAAACTTCCAATGAATTTTTATGGTCTTGATAGCAATGCCCAGTCATTTGGATTTTAATAACAAATAAAACAAAACTAAATGCAACAAGATGATGTAAAGTTATCAATTCTTAATTTTGCCAATTAAATGCCTTAGAACTAATAATATCATTTCACAAAAATATTTTAATATAAACATAAAAATAGGGCTGGGTATATAACTCAGTGGTAAAGTGCTTGCCTAGAATGAACAAGGCACTAGCTTCAATGCCCAGCATGGCAGAAAAAAATATGAATAAATAGAACAAGGATGTTTTAACAAAATACACAGAGATAATATAATTATGGGAAGAGTCAGTCCTTTATATTGAGTAAATTCATCTGTACAGAAAAATTCATTTCATTGTCCTTTTGTTATTGTTGACACAGAGTCTCACTGTGTTGCCAAGGCTGGTCTTAAACTTGTGAACTCAAGTGATCATCCCACTTCAGCTTTCTGAGATGGTTGGGCCGCATACATGTAGCATCACCCTTGACTGTCTCTTTTTAAAATTTTCATCATAAACCAGTGAAAATTTAATTAGTAGTAATTACTAATAGTTACTTATTAGAAAACTGAAGATCTACCATGAAAAGCATGTGGCCTTGCAGTTATTTATTTATGCAAATTTGTAAACATTTTATGTATTAATTTGACTTTTCATTTTTTCTTTAAAAATGTATAGTTTTGCTAACACTTGGTTCACATCCCCATGGGAACTAAATAACCAGTATTTAAGGGTTTTCTTGTTCACTTTGGTCATCTGTGTAGCCTACCTGGCCTACAACCTCCAAGATCAAGACTTCTTTCTTTGGACTCATTGAAATCTTTACTAGAATTAACTAAAAAGAGAAAGAAGGAAAGGTGGAGAGCTATCCTGAGAGAATCACCAGGTGCTTTGAAGTTTTTATCAATCCCACTTAAGCACTATTACTTAAAATGTTAACCTTTTATGTTTAATCTTTCCTGGCCTTCCTATATTCTAAAAACAAAGTTTCTGTTTTTGAAAAGTTAAGTGTTGCCGGCTGAGGCTAGCTCAGTGATAGAACACTTGCTTAGCTTATACAAGGCCCCGGGTTCAATATCCAGCACCAATAACTAACTAAATAAATAAATAAATAAAGTATCTTCCTGGATCATTGAAACATGCAAGTAAGTTGACAGGAATTGCACCAACAGCAAGATTCTATGCTGTTATGAACTCTCAATTTCCAGCAGGGGGCAGCTCAATGTTAGAAAACCATTGACAACAGACAGGAAGTTCAACATACTGGTGGCCTAGGAGTAGTAAGTTCAAGTTTTGTACTGCACAGTAGGGTGCCTATAGTTTACAATAATTTGTCATATATTCTACAAACAACTACAAGAGAGGAGTTCAAAGGTTCAGCACAAAGAAATGATAAATGTTGAAGGTGCTGGAAATGCTGTTCTCAAATAGATACACATGATTACTTAAAATCTCATGTCTTTCCAACTACGTCACCTACCACTCCCTTATCCACGGCCTTGATGCAAGTAAGTAAAGATATGTGTGCTTTCTATGGTTTGACTATGTCCCCCAGAGTTCATATGGTGGAAGTTTTATCCACAATGTGATGGTATTGCGTGGTAGGACCTAAAGGGAGGTATTGAATCATGGGGACACTGCCCTCATGAATGGCTTATGCATTATCTCAGGAATGGGTTTGTTATCACAGGAGTGGGTTCCTTGTAAAAGGATACATTTGTGTCCCTCTTGTTCTCTCTTTGCCCTTCCACCTTGGAATGATGCATCAAGAATGTCTTCACCAGATGCCAGCCTCAATCTTGGACACCCCAGCCTTAGAACAATGAGCCAACATATTCCTATTCATTATAAATTACCCAGTACATGATAGTCTGTCATAGCAGCTGGACTAAGACAGTGTTATTAACAGCAATATCTACAATTAGATGGAATGGATTCAAACTAAAAAGCTTCTTCTATGCAAAAGAAACAATCAGTGAGGTGAATAGAGAGCCTACATTTTGGGAACAAATTTTTACCATATGCACATCAGATAGAGCACTAATCTCTAGGATATACAAAGAACTCAAAAATCTTAACACCAAAAAAATAAATAACTCTATCAATAAATGGGTCAGGAAACTGAACAGACACTTCTCAGAAGATAATATACAATGAATCAACAAATATATGAAAAAATGTTCAACATCTCTAGAAATTAGAGAAATGCAAATCAAAACTACTATAAGATTTCATCTCACTACAGTCAAAATGGAAACTATTAAGAATACAAACAACAATAAGTGTTAGAAAGGATGTGGGGGAAAAGGCACACTCATACATTGCTGGTGGGACTGCAAATTGGTGCAGCCAATGTGGAAAGCATTATGGAGATTCCTGGTAAAACAGAGAAAAGAACCACCATTTGACCCAGCTATCCCACTCCTCAGTCTATGCCTAAAGGACTTAAAAACAGCATACTACAAGGACACAGTCACATCAATATTTATAGCAGCACAATTCCCAATAGCTAAACTGTGGAAACAACCTTGATGCCCTTCAGTAGATGAATGGATAAAGAAAATGTGGTATATACACACAATGGAATATTACTCAGCATTATAAGAGAATAAAATCATGGCATTTGCAAGTAAATGGATGCAGTTGGAGAATATAATGCTAAGTGAAGTAAGCAAATCCCAAAAGACCAAATGCCAAAATGTTTTCTCTGATATAAGAATGCTGATTCATAGGATAGGGGGAGCATGGAAGGAATAGACGTACTCTAGATATGGCAAAGGGGAGAGAGGGGAAGGGAGGGGGAATGAGGGTAGGAAAGGTAGTGGAATAAGATGGACATCATTACTCTAAGTATATATATGAAGACACAAGTGGTGTGATTCTACATTATGTACAACCAGAGATATGAAAAAATTATGCTATATATGTGTAATATAAATTGAAATGCATTCTGCTGTCATATATAACAACTTAGAATAAATTTTACAAAAAAGAAATTAAATTTTCTGTGACCCAATCTGAAATCAACAACTTAACAGCTGTGTTATTTGGAACACTTACCTAAACACTTTGTCCCAAATCTCCTTATCATTCCTTCTTTATTAGGTCACGGAAGGAATTAAATTTGATTGTGCAGATAAAGCACTTAGCTCAGGTCTGGTTTATATTAAACCCTCAATTAGAGTTAGCAACTCTTATAATTATTAAAACAGAAGAAGCCAGTGAAGATGGGCAGGGATGGTTGTAAAGCAGTAGATAACTACTCAGTGAAGAAATACTGGGATGGAGAACAAAAATGGAGTCATTGGCCTTACTACCTAGAAGGACAAATCCGATCCAAGGCCAAAGCAAGGGAGCATGGATAGATATATGAGGTAGAAATAATTTTTTTTGCCAAATTTTTTTTTGCCAAAAAGTCAAAGGATTGGTCTTCATGATATATGTTAATACATATTTATTATAAATGAATAAATTGGCAGATATAGCTAGACAAAGAGCATTGAGTTTAGATGAATATTTAATGACATAGGAGATGTGTTTGGAACAAGAACACGAGACTCTTGAACATAATGGGCAAGATTTGGGACAGTCATAATTAAAAGTATGAATAAAAATATGAAATGGTTTTAAGCATCAGGTTGTAGAAACACACTGAGAAGCTACAGCTGGCTGGTTTTACATTGCTTTTCTGTGACTTGCTTCAGCAAACCTGTGGCTGAGGAAGGGTGGAGTGAAGGGGCAAAGGGTAAAGACTAGGAAACACGTCTGTCAGCCAGGGAAGTGAGAGGACAATGGGTTTCCATGAGATTCAGACTGAGTGAGCCCCATGTTGGCCAGATGGAGACAAACTGACTTGACAAAAAAGAAACAAACAAATAGAAAAACACAGGGATTAGAGCAGAGTGGAATATGGGATCTAAGTAGGAAAAGTGACCAGTTAAAATGCGAAGATGGATAAAGTCCCTCCTTTCTCCTGTAGGGACAACAGCCAAGAGCCCACATAAGCAGAGGTGCCAGAGACAGAGGGCAAGAAACATTTCTGGTCACTGTGCTGCCTGCTTGGCCACCTCCCTTCTCTCAAAGGCCGTGGCTTTCAAACTCCAGAACATGGCCATCCTCAGGCCACAGATTAAGGAAGGGGTCAGCTTTTTCACTGCTGTGATTAAAAGACCTGACCAGCACAATTGTAGGGAAGAAAAGTTTATTTGAGGGCTTGTGGTTTCAGAGGTCTTCGTCCATAGAAGGCAGGCTCCATTCCTCAGCGCTCAAGTGAGGCAGAGCAGCATGGCAGGAGAGTGTGGCAGAGGGAAGCAGTCACATGATGATCAGGATGCAGAGGGAGAGAAAGAGCTCCACTTGCCAGATATACCCCAGAGACATGCTCCCAATTCCCACCTCCTCCAGCCACACCCTACCACTTCAGTTACCACCCAGTTAATCCCTATCAGGGGATTAATTCACTGATTGGCTTCAGACTGCCACAACCCAATCATTTCTCCTCTGAACCTTCTTGCATTGTCTCACACATGAGCTTTGGGGGAACACCTCATATTCATACCATACCAGGTACTGTGTGCCAGAGGATCTCCCGAAACTCAGGCCTTTAGCATCTCTCCAGAGGCCACTTCTTGTGGGAGAACCTCAAAGCCAACACAAAAATTGGTGATGTGGCAAAATCTTTTGATTCTAGATCATGTGATCACATGCTGAATGATGTCATGGCTAGATACCAGGAGCAGTCAGCACTGGCTACTAGATTATGTTCAGAGGACATTAGTACAGGCAGAGGCCCTGGATCTAATGATGAGTATGAGCATTCCATTTGAAACACTTAAAGATTGTCTCAGCCATCATTGGATCTCTATTAAGGGCAGTGTATATAACCTGGACTTCAACCCACCTCTTATGCATGGAATTGATGACATTTCTCATGAATCATTCATCAGGAAGATGTTAAATCTGAAGTGATTGACCATGGTCTAAGACTGTATAAAGACTTGGCAAAGCCAGTCACTGAACTATACACACACACACTGGATTTCAAATGGTGTAAGACCTGAACTCTAGCTGTTCTTTTTTGGGGGGACAGGGGGGAGGGGCGGGGGGATGGCCATGTTGTTTCTATGGTAGGCTAATCATAATCATTTATCCTGGTAGGACTGAAGATGTCTTCTTCCAGGGATCCATGCTCCACAGTATCCTTCCTTTTTGACACATTTTTTTTTACTGTATTTTCTTACATTTGTTTTCCATCTTCCTAGGCTATTAAATACTACAGATATGTATTGCCTTTATTCCTCTTAAATTCCTCTTGGTATGCATATGCATCGAGAGATGAGAGACTATATTAAATCTCTTCAATGCACTAAGACCTGAGCCATGTAGAGAGTTTTTAAACTGTTGGTCCAACTCTCATGGGCTTGCACTTCTACTCTTACTGTGAAAAAATTTGATTCCCAAGAGTTTGGGGGAAGCCTTTAAAAATATTGGGAAGCCTAATGTTCACCTAAATGTTACAAGCTTGTATCTTAGGTATAAATTAATGGATAATTCAAAAGAGGAAAGTGTGCACTTTTTCAAAGCAGAAAGAAATCTTAAAACTTCTTTCTTTAGTTCCCTGTGTGCTTAGCAGATGATCCAATGTAATGGCTGCCTTTTGAATTTGGGGGAGAGGTATAAGAAATGGCCTGATCCCTGATGCATACTCTACTCCTCCATCCTCCTCTCTCTAAACGCATCTTCCTCTCTCTCTCTCTCTCTCTCTCTAAACAAATGAAGTCAGTATCAGGTCACTGGGTCCCAACAGTATTCCTACTACTGGGATTGTCTGGCTGTTGAGGGTCCTTTGCTAGATGACACCAATAAGAGAGAAACTTTTCAATGGTTACTGAAATATGGTGCTCGTTTCATGTTCAATGTCCTTAAAAATCTACTTCTTCAACAAACTTGCTACTTTTCCCTTAAATTATTCTGTAAAAATTAAAGTTATCTTAAAAATAGTTTGACACAAGTAAAACTAATGGAACTTCTTTTCTTGGGTTTCCTTCTAATGCCATGCATGCAGTTCCTTCACATTAAAGTAAATAAAACAAGTTTGGATGACCTCTAAGATTCTGATCTGACTTCACAAGTTCTGTGATTCTGCCCAGCTCTTAATTGAGTTTGCTTTCCACTTATTTGGACATTGAAAATGTTGCTGTGTTTATCCTCCAACACAGAGGCTGATTTATGATAGATATCATTTATTGAAGGTCTACTGGGTGAAACGTAGTTTTAGGACCTTTACTAACATTTCAACTAATCTTTCTAGCATCATATGAGATAGACATGGCCCCTCTTTTATAAACAAAGAAATTAACTTATACTAAGATGTGAAGCATCTTGTGTGGGCTCCTGTCACCAATGAACACTGCAGGTAGGATTCAAGTACAGGTTTTCCAGACTGAGAAGCATGAGATTTTCCCTGAATGTTAGATATCTGTGTCTTACTCCAAACAACCCAGGACACTGACACTGCTGAGTTCTGCTTGTGGCCTCCTGTCAAGAATAGCAAAGTTCACTAAAGTGACTGTGTGAAACTGTTCCTATTTCCACCCTTTGTTTAAGCAAAGGAAGCTACTGGAGGAGAGTGTGAGCCTTTGTTCCTCCTCCCAAAGTCCTTGTCTATAAATAGAAGGGACTTGGCCCAGGATAATCTGTGGAGGAGCCGATCTCATTGAGCCATCCTTAACCATAGTGCCTGCCCATAGGCCTGGGCTTCTTGGAGATATTCAAAACCTACTCCCTTTTCTACCTTGAGATCAAAGCAAATCATTCCCTGGCTCATACCTGCAAGCAGATCTTGATAATAAACTAATCCTTGGGAAAGTGATAGCAGGGAATGAAACAGTAGTCAAGCATCTAACAAAGGACAACTCTTGACTATTGTACTGTTGCCCTATATATATTATGCATTTTCATGGTTCTGAATGCCGGATTCCCACTTTGTCCCACCATCTGATTGTCATGCAACAATTGTGTCCATAGTCAAGGGAGATCTGCTTCTTGTCTTGTCTTCTTTCCCCAAGGATCTCTCCTGTGCCACTTTCCTGCAGCCAAGCTCAAGTTAACTCCAGTGTCACCCGGGTCATATCCCTGTGTTTGGTAGGGAAGGGGAAAGAATGACTAGCCTTTAGTGAGAGAGAACTCTTAGAGATCCTGCTGTGTTTTTTCCTGCAACTCAAAATGCTGAGATGGGTAGAAAGATGCCTAGAGCAGATCCATAAATAAGGTCTTTATAAATTTTAGTTCATCACAACCTGATTTTATTTTATTTGATAGTTTTTGCCTGCCGGGGATCTTTGTTTAAATCATAAAGACCATATATTTTCAAACGTGTTAAGGTATAGTCACTCTAGGTAGTTCTCCCATACTAAGTGCATTAAACACATTGCCTAATTAAATCTTCAAGAATTACCCAGTATAACAGTGTAATAATATTATTTCAATTATCTGGTCTTTTTATGTTATAAAACTAAAAAACTCCTGTTTATTTAAACATTTGCTTTCTTTCATATACCTCTAGGGATTCATCAGGATATTCCAAAGAGCCTTTTTAATACCTCTCCCTGGTTAGTGTTCCCCGTCCTCATGACTAGGTGAAACAATATATTTGCTCCTGGAATGTTTGCTTCGATCCTTTGGTCATGAGACTAGAAATGGCAATCAGTGTGTTATGGTGGCAGCTGCACACTGGGTATACAAAGGGCATGTGACTCATGTATAGGCTTCTGGATTATGGAATCTCACCAGGCGTTCATGTACACCTCATGAATTTCATTTATTTACCTTTAATATAACAGGCAGTGCCTTTTCTTGCTGCAGATGATTTGTCAGGCAGGAAATAAAGAAGGTCTCCTATTCACAGTATGAGTGGCTTTCTCTATCCTCCTACGGTTTTATTAACTCTCTGGTTTATTTGGTGAAGGCCCCAATAATGGAGACTTAAATATGAGAATGTGGTCTGGTCATAGTTATCAATCCTTTCTATATCTAACTGACCCAGTCTGGTTAAATGTTGGGAAACCATGGAGCTATATTTCAACTATGAACAAAAATTCTGCTTCCTGCATCTATGGAAATGCATTAAAATTAAGAATTGTCATAAGTGTCATACCTTATCTTTCTTGTAGAAATCTGCACAATTCTTGCCAGAATAAATATCATTATCTATATGCTTCAGGATATTTCTTAATTTGATGGGGGTAGGGTATGAAAGAAACAGGGTAAAACATTTCCAAAAGAACAAAGATGGAATGCAGATGAATTCCTTCCTCTGGTAACAATTAGTTCATTCTAGGACAGTGTCATTTGCTAAATAAAAGATTTCCTGTTTGAAACTTCAAAGGAACAACCCACCCTGGAGATGCTCCCTGGGGAACAAACTACTCTGTATTTAATTTAGAGAATAATAAAGGGGAAAAAAATTAAAATTCTGCCTTTATGTAAGCTCCAAGGAATAATGGGGCTTAAGAGATTTTCTACTTCTATGGGAATCTATACTACAGATTTTTACATATTCCTGTTTTTAAGATGAACAGATCTCAGGGGGAAATTGTTGAATTACAACCTTTCACTGTGATCCCTCTCAAGTTCAAGTCTGTTTTCTAACCCAGGGACCACCTGTCGTTCTGGTTTATTGTTCTGTGAAATTACAGGGTGTGTTTGCCTTTAGTCAGAGTGCTTTACCTCGGTGTGACAGGTGTTGGCCATCTTTGAGACAGAGCAGGGAAGGCCCTGACTGCACCCACCAAGGTTTCCTGCCTAAAGCAAGCCGCTTTCAAAAAAAATGTTTCCACCGATGACCAAGTTCAGGAGATGCTGACTCCTCCCGCAAGCTTTCCCTCGACCTCGCACAAGCAATAAATAGGCTTGAACTTGACCCATATATGACCTCACTGGGCTGGCGGTATAAAACACCTCCACCTCGTTAGCAAGCGAAATGCTGAAGGACCTAACCACAGTTGGCCGTGTGCAAACCTCGGCTCTGAAAGCAAAGAACTGACAAGATGGGTGCAGCCGTCCTCAGGTTTGCAGAAGCCGATGGCGCCTGTACAAGCCCGCCCTCTTTTTGGCGGTATAAGCTTTGCTCCGCCCGTCTGTTTCGAGCAGTTTGGGGACCCTAGCTCAAGTTCTCCCTTGCTTGAACCCAATAAAGCCTCCCTCAAATGACATCGCTTTGTCCCTTCATGATTTCTATCTTGAATTAAGCAAAAGAACTCTAAAATGAGCCTCTAATACTCAGAGCTGGAAGTTGATAACACTGAAACCAGTAACATCAAAAAGAGCTGCACTTTGCTTTTTCATTTCTATCAGGAATTGAGAAAAAGAACCCTGTGATGACTGATAACCTCTTGATTTGGGTGTGTGCACTTAAAAGTACCTAATCCTGTGATCTGTTTTCTATTTCATATTCTGTTTATTATCATTTCGGTTATCTTGCTTGAAGATTGATACTTTTCAATTTGATAGAAATAAAAGTTTTTTTCTGCTTGGAAAAAAAAAAAAAGGTTATGATGAGAGATGTCAATTTGTCCAGGGATGAGAAGTCAAGAATAATAGCTGTATGGAAAGGGAATGTGAGCTTATTTGGAGACAGAGGTTGAAAAGGGGAAGGCTTGTGAATATTAAGGTCATAAAGAATGACGTCAGGAGATAGAAGGAAAGGGCAAAGCGTGCTTCAGAAAGGTGGAAGGGGATCTTGGAGGGTGGTTGACAGAAGCTGGAAGGTAGAGAAAGAGTTACCAGCAACAATAGATGTCGAAGAAATCAAGAAATTGAACCATAGTCCAAAAAAAAATGGTTATGGTGGGCATAGAGTAAAGGGAAATGACCACAATGAGGGAGGCCATGACAACACCTGGCCAAGACCATCTATCAGTAAAAACGCTGAGGAAATAGACTAGTGGGTGAGGAAGAGGCTGAAGAGCAGGAGTTTTTACCTAGCATGCAAGAGTTTTCGTGGGCTAACCTGTGAATGTGGCTCCTACCAGCTGTGCTCTGCCCAACCTTGGAACCAACACAGAATTAATACACCGCACTCACAATTTGATTTTTCTCTTCAACCTCATCTATACTCTCCCTCTGCCTCACAGCATTCCAGTTCTTCCGTGTTCACTTCTGTCCTCGGGTGTTGTACTTACTTGGGAGATACATTGCTGGCTTTCTGCTAGGTCAGATTAGGTATCAGCTCAGGTGTCACCTCCTCAGAGACGTTTTTCCTGACCATTCAATCTAAAGTGATCATCCCAAATGAAGGGAGACCCTCATTGTTACACAAAATTACATATAAGAGGTTGTGAGGGGAATGGGAAAATAAACAAGGAGAGAAATGAATTACAGTAGATGGGGTAGAGAGAGAAGATGGGAGGGAAGGGGAGGGGGGATAGTAGAGGATAGGAAAGGTAGCAGAATACAACAGTTACTAATAGGGCATTATGTAAAATTGTGGATGTGTAACCGACGTGATTCTGCAATCTGCATTTGGGGTAAAAATTGGGAGTTCATAACCCACTTGAATCTAATGTACGAAATATGATATGTCAAGAGCTTTGTAATGTTGTGAACAACCAATAAAAAAAATAAAAATAAAATAAAGTGATCATCCCCCAGTCCAAGGCACTCCCTATCACATCATCTTGTTAAATTGCACTGATCATTAATGAAATTGGGAATATTCCTCATTTCCTAGAGGGGGAGGTGTCCATGATGTTTTTTCTGGTTTTCTCGATGGGCCAACGGTGCACAAACTATTGCCTTTGTATATGATCTTACAGGTCTGATCAGGCCAGTCTCCTCACTCCTACCATTAGACTACTTGCTTGCAACTATTTTCTGTCTTTCAAACTATGCTATCTGGCCCAGCTCATCTTCAAGAATTCTCTTTAATCTCACCTACTAACAGAAAGTAGGTAGTATATAGAACCTCAAGTATCTCATTGGACTTTTTCCAGTGGTTTAAGTTTAATCTACCTAACGGGATTACAACTATCCTAAAGTTAGACTTCTGTAGGGGTGAGCATGAATATGAATAAAAATTATTTATTATTGGTGCACAAATCCACCTGACCTGGCTGAGAACTGAGGTTAGAGAAGGGTTGAGGTTTTTAAAGTAATATATCATGTTGTTGGTGTTTTTCTCTCTGATTATCAACCATGGCTAAGTGAAGGGCATTTTAAGACATCACCCAGGCCTTACAACTAACCAATTAAATCAGAATTTGTAGGAATAAGGTGAAGTCATTGGTGGTATTTGAAAGTTCCCTGGGTAATTCTGATGCATAGTGAGGATTGAGAATCTCTGCAAAGGTAAAAGAAATAAGGCCCCATAAAGGAAGTAAAGCTATAACATAACATTGAAACTCTTAAAATCATATTAACTAAGGAGCATTCAAAAATCTGGAAACTTGAAATTTTAGGAACAACTTTTTGTGCCTTTATTCTAACCATATGTTTCCATTTCACTTTTCCAGGCACTAAAATTTAAGAAATGTCTATGGTAGCATAAGCCACACAGCATGTTCACAATTACCTGTATGTCATTTAACATGATCATATTTTAACTTGCTCCAAGTCTAAAAGAAATAAATAAAATCTGGGAAAATATTTGATTTTATTTTAATCATCTAGAAATACCTGAACTGCTTATACCAGTATGGACATCTCTGAAAGTAAAGCTTTCCCCCAAATTTTGCCTGAGCCTCAGAGGAAATCTGTTTTTAGTGATATCAATTAGCCAGAAAAGGGTATGGACATTGGCGCTAGAATTAGTTGGATTATTTTGATGTCACAAATGAGTTCTGGTTATTACTTTGAAGTCTATTTAAAATAATTTTGGCCACAAAAGCATGAAAACCGAGCTGTTGTAAATTAGGAATTGCCTATATTCAAGAATTTCTCCCAAGGGTGATTGATTGGGATAATTTTGTGTCTGGCTTTATGATTAGGTAAATTCTTTGGAGAGAAACAAATATTTTAGTTTTCACATTCTTATAACTTCTACATAGTCCACTCTTTTATTTTCTACAAGGTAGATACATGTTTATTAAACTGACATTTAAAACAGTGAAGGTATCAATATACCTTCATCAATAGCAGCTACCATACTAGAAATCATAAAAATCATAATAGCTATGACCTAACAAACCAGAAAAAAAAACTTAAAATTATAATACTCGATAATTTAAAATTATAATACTTGATAATGCTTATAAAAGAATAGATACATAGAGAAAAATAAGACCTGTTAGGTGCAGGACAGGCTGAGTAAGCTGTCTGCAGGGCATGCCAAATAAACTTAGCTGCAGGATGACCTGACCACTCAAACCCTCTGTCTGGCTCTTTATCAACTATTTGCTTCAAGCCCAAACACCCAAGCCCCAAGGCCGAACACTTAACCCCCCTTGTGCCAACAAGGCAGCTTGCAGATCCAGAGACCTCATTAGATTTGGGCTATAAAAACTCCCTCCTGCAGGGCCCCTCTCTCTCTTGCTCTCTCTTTTGCTTTCTCTGTCTTTCTCGGGCTTCCTCTTGCGTTCGCTTCCTCTCTCTCTCTCTCTCTCTCTCTCTCTCTCTCTCTCTCTCTCTTTCTCTTTCCCTCTTTTCTCCTCTGTTGCACTGCTGCAATAAAGCTCTCTTGGTCGCTCTGAGTGTTGTGGTCACTTTTCTTTCAAGACCCACCTTAGATCTTAGGTGAGATTTAAGCAAAGATCTGTGATGTTTTAAGTGGACAGAGTCAAGTAGCTCTCAGGGAAGAGAAACCTCCCAAAGAGAACTTAATTGTCAGGATCTTGACATAGGACCTGGATCGCATTTCCCTAGAACTACAAAAGAGGTCAATGTGGCTGCAAGGGCAAGGAGAGTGGTAGGACATTGAAAACGCTTTGGGGACCAAAGAACACAGGCCTTGTAGATCATGGTAAAGACTTTGAATCTTATTCTGTTTGATGAGAACCTCAGTTGAGTTTTGACAAGATCTGCTTTAAGTTTAGAGATTCAGTTTTGAGACTTCCCAGTTAATAAGTATGTGAACCATTTTGCTGCAGTATCTTCTGAATTCCCAAATAGTAAATACTTCCCACTCATCTCTTTTTCAGAGGTTTCCAAGAAAAGGAGTTTCTAAACTTGATAGCTTTAAGATGAGGGGAGCTAGGCACTAACAAGTATTCATACTACTAAGTAAACAATACAGACTTTTAATTAAAATAATTATAATTTGGACAGACTCTATGAAACCTTTATTTTAAAAGTAAAAAATTTCTGTGACACCTTACTTAATGCATCTCAAATAATCTTGTCATTTTAAAAGCCAAATGGAATTTCTTCAGTTGGTAAAAGAAAACTTCAATTTATTTAGTTGAAAATGATTATTCTAATATACATATGCAAACAGCTATGAAATGAAGTTTATCTTGTAAAATGTAAAATAAAGTGATTTCCTCCTTCTTAATGGGCAAGATTTGGGGGAGTTATTCTTCTTGCTTTCCTCCTTGAAATTGGTGGGGCTGGAATTTGAAAACTAGGCTTTCTGACGTCAGAGGCCAGCTTTTTAACTATTGTACATTCCTGCTTGAGGCTCTTAGAGACAGAAGTGAAATTTCTGGAACACAAACCATTGTGTCCTGTCCTGTCCTGTCCTGTCCTTTTATTATAGGACTTAAGAAACTTAAGTTTCTCCTTATTACCACATTTGGTTAACCAATTAGTTAACCTCATATGTAGAAGTTGAATATTACTAAGTTTTCATTTTCAGAATTAAAAAAAAATCTACTGAAAATTTGACTGAAAATTTTTATGTTTATTGAGTGTTACAAGGTCAAAAGATGTTTGAGGGAGTTTTTCCTATAATATTTCCTTACTTCTCTTGCAGAACCAAACCTTTCTATAATGATCTGGGGATCCTTGGCTGTCTCCGTATTCTCTCTACCTGAACCCATCTGTTTCTATGGCTTTACATATATATGCATATAACTCCAAAATGATGACCTCTTACCCAGCCTCTCCTTGGAGCTCCATTCCTGTATCCATGCTACATCCCCATCAGGGAAGTAATAAGTCCAAATAGAACTCTGAAACTCACTAGTCCCTCTGACCCTCTCTTTAGCACCACCATCACCTGGCTAGTCTAGGACAGAATCCTGGGTATCAACTTTAGTTAATAACTTTCATTCATTCTGCATCTCCAAACCAGCCAAAAATTTGTCCACAGTCTACTACACGGATCTTTACCATCACCACCACCATCACACCACACCGACTACCACAACAGCTTCCTTTCAGGTTCCCATACCTCCTCTCGCATCCTGTCAATTTATTCCCCCACTGCTGACAGCTAGTGCTTTGTGAACATTAACAGGATCGTGTTATTCCCTTTCTTAAAATCCTTTTATTGCTTTCCATTCCGTTTAGAATTAAGTCAAAATCATCCATCATGGCCCTCAAGACCTGAATGATCTGTCCCTGAAGACCTCTATAACTTCAGATCCTAGCACTCTCAAGGCTTCTGGAAACCAGGATTTCCTGCTAAACAGTGGGAGGGTGCTGTTAAACTGATGTTCTAAACTGGCATTGTTGAGAATCATGGGGACATGGTGATCTTACAAAGCAAATCAACTTTTAGTCAGTTTTATTGGTCTTCAAATACTGCATGAACAATGCATCCTCCTCGCTTACATCTAGAGGGACTGCTCTCCCCAGAGCTTCCTTTGCATACTTCTCGATTATTCCAAGCAGTCCTGACTCATTTGTGCTTTAGAGTCTCCACATATACACTCTCTGGCACACTTTTTCTAAACTTCCCAGGACTAAACTCTTACTTCTCAAAGCTCAGCGCAAACGTCACTAAGAGGAGATTTTTCAGGTGAAATCTAATTAGATATATACACCTCTCCTCAACCCTCTTGTATACTCTCATAACCTTCTTGCTTCCTTGATTCTTCTTTTCACTATTAATAATTACTTTTTTCAAGAGTTATGCTCGTTGTTTTATTGGTTTGGGTTCTTTGTTTGTTTACATTATTGGCTCCAAGAAGTCAAGGACTATTTTTCTTTTATTTACCACTAATTCCAGGAATTAGCATATGCCTGGAATGTAGTATGTGCTTTAAAAAATAATTAAATAAATGGATAGGTGAAGGAATGCGTAAATGTATAAATTTTCAGTCCTAGTTGCTTTTCACACATTAAAGTTTTCATTTCCTTTCTGAAATGAGACTTATCACAACACTATAATTTGTAAAATTACTTATAGTATACAAGGAAAGAATTATAGAACCAATGAGATAGAAACCCATACTCCTTTTGCATACTGAATGCCAAAAACTTGCTAGTGGCTCAATATGTAAATAAGGCAGATAGAGTGCTTGGAAGATTTGAGGGAGGCAATTTTTTTCCATTGTCTTTGGCTTGCCTTTTCCCACATCATAGAATAACACATTAATTGCTGAGCTGAATCTCATGCAGGTTCTTTTTTTTAAATTTTTTACTTTTTTTATAAGTATAAAAACTGTGCACCAGAAAAGTTAAATAACTTCCTTCCAGTTTCACAGAATTCCTGGCACAATCAAGACTAAACTCTAGGTGTTCTTAACTTAGAGTTCCAAGACCTTCCCTTCAGCCATATCTCTATTCTTATCTCCCCTGGGTTCTCCTCCTCATTTGCATCAATGAGCTTTCCTAATAAGCCCTTCTCAGCCTAAATTGTTCTCTCTAGACAGGGTATGTGTCAAAACAATCCCTCATTTCTTTGAAATGTATTCCCTTTTTTCTATGGTAATAGGAGCTTCTTTGAAAAAAATAGATCCTTTCCTAAAGAATTAATATCAAGTGTGTGTGTGTGTGTGTGTGTGTGTGTGTGTGTGTGTGTGCATGAATGTGTGTGTGTTCACACATGCCCACACGTGCATTTTTCTGCTCATAGCTAATCTTGTAATTAGACCTCCCCAACACTTAAAAGCATATATGTAACAATTTTCAAGTTTGGGGGCCCATGTCCACAGCTGACAAGGCCAACAGTCTATGAAAGTTATATAGATCTGCTAACAAGTTCTGTTCCTGAGCTTGTTAAGTTCTCAACATCTTCCTTTTTTCCAACTTTTGTAATATTTTTCAGTACAGCAATCTTCTGCAAGGAAGAGCCCTGGCAGGATAGTACAGTGGTTAAAACCAACCACCATGGGACTTCAGATGTAGCTCAGTGGTAGAGTTATTTGCCTACCATGAGTGAAGCCCTGGGTTCCATCCCCAGCACTAAAAAAGAAAAAAAGAAAAAGAAAAAAAAAATACTGACATCTATGGAGCATGGCATCTCTGTCAAGATAGAAAGTAGTAAAATAACTTAATTGTTGAACAGTCATACAAGAACCATTTTCCTGAATGGACAAGCACAGGTTTCATACCCCAGTCCCTGACCTCTAGCCAATAGATCCTTTTCAGCTGCATATATCTGGACAAGTTACTATATTCGCCTAATTTCCTCATTTGTAAAATAAAGATAATAATATTGACTCATAAGATTCTTGTATCATATGAGTTAATATGTACCAAGGGTTTGGTAACAGAACCTGATATGTTACAAACTCTAAATTAATGTTTGTGATTATTGTAAATATTATGTTTGATAAGGGTTTAAATGAATCAGTCTTGTTTAAAGTCCAGCTTACATAATTGGCTAATTATTCCAAAGCTCAATCTTTTCAGTGATCTCTAAATTTATCCTCTAGTACAGATTTTAGGACCCACTTTGAGTTGCTCTCTCATTTTCTCCTTCTTTCTTAAGAGCCAGGCCTGTAATCCCAGGGACTAAGAAAGCTAAAACAGGAAGATTGCAAGTTGGAGGCCAGTGTCAGCAACTTAGTAGGACCCAGTCACCAATTAAACAACAAAGGACGGGGGATGTGATTCAGTGGTAGAACAACACTGGGTTCAACCTTCAGTGCAAACAAACAAAAATAAATAAATAAAATATTTTGTGAAATCATTATCAATACAAGCTTTAAGGGAAAATGATGTCTATGTCTCCAATCCAGAGGAGCTTCCTGCACTCAGAGTGAGAAATAGAATTTTCACTTAAAATGCTTTTAAAAATAGCCACTTCAAGGCAGCATATGTCTAGGGATGAAGCAGACTTTTCTCGTCTCCTTAATGGATGGCTCACAGCATTTACCAAGGAAACAGAGCTACCAGTACATAAAAAATGCGGAGGTTACGTTTAAGCATTTAAGAAATTACTCCAGAGCTTCTTAGCCTCTTCAAAATCACTATGAGAGAGTCCAACCACTGACTTTCAGCATCAGAATACCAAAGAATGAGACCAGGGGTTTCCCCTAATTCACACCTGTAACTCCCACCTGCAGACAGAAAAAGCAACCAAAGATTTCTTGCAATCTCAGAGAACCCACTTCTCTTCAATATCTTCATCCATAGCTCAAGTCTGACTATTCTGGTCCTGAATATTTCATAGCCTGGCATCAGTTCAGGTATCCCAATTTAACATCACGATGAAATTCTGAAAATTAGGAAATCATATGCCAAAAGCAAAAGCATCTTTCTAAATGACTAAGACCTCCCAGGCGATTCATGCTTTGTTTCATATTGCCAGCTCTAGAGCAAATGGGGAGGTGAGCAGAATGACATGGAAGGGCCCGGAATCTGCTTCCACCTGTGGTGTTGAGTTGCACAGTGACAACATTTATTTCAACACTATTCATGATTCATTATTTATCATGAGCTTTGAATAAATTACCTATGAGCTTCAAGTAAGTTGGTACTTTCTAAGGTGAGTGTGTCTGTGTGTATTGAATTTATTTTTAAATTTATTAGAAAATTTGAATTTACTTTACCCTTAATATTTCTGGGAATATTCTCATTGATACTTAAAAAGTAATTGAGCATGTCCTGCCTGGCCTGGCCTTGACTCAACCACTTGCCAAATCAACACCCAACTAACAATCACACTGCTTTTGTAGTAGAGACTTTTTTTTTTTTCTTAATACAGTAGTTCCCAAGGCCAAAGGTAGAGCCTGGCCACTCAGTGTGGTCCATGGACCAGCAGTATCAGCATCAAGAAACTGAAATACATAATCATAGGTCTCACCCAGACCAACAGAATAAGAACCTGCATTTGAGCAAAACCTTCAAGTTATCCAGATGTGCATTAAAATTTGAAAAGCGCTAGCCTAGAGGAGTATTTATCTCTCTCAGGATGATGCTAAGCTGATCACCCACATCAGGATCACTGGCAATGCTCCTCTTAAGGAGTAGTATTCTCGACCCTTCCACATACTGCATCACTGTCTGGGGTGGGTGCCCTTAAAACTGCATATTAAACAATCTTCTCTCCCCGATGCTTAGGCATCTAAAGTTTAGAATTACCAGAGCAGAATTTTAGGACATTATCTGTTTTGTTATTTTCATATTTCTCTTATGAGACAAATCGCTGAGCAAGATATACTTAGAATGGTAAACCTATCAAACTGTACATTTACTATAAACACAATCATATAAACACACATATATGCACGTACCCACATAAAAGTGGCATTAGAAATAAGTGCAAATATACTGCCTTTAATGGTAGGTCAAAATCATCCAAGGAGGTTCCCTAGATCATTTGGAATGGAATGCAGACTGACTGGTTAATTGTGTCGGAGAGGGTAAGAAGTAAATCATGACCAGTAATGACATTACACCTCCTGTACTCTTGTTTAACATAGTTCTTTGTTCTCCCTGCAACCTCATTAGAGATTTATTTGATTCCAGTAACTTACTTTCAATACAAGGAAAGAGTATTTTGTATCTAGCAGATATTAAAAAAAATACTCAAAACATCAAAAATATACTGCTTTCCTCTCTGTTCTATACAGTGGTAGTCTTTATGAATAATTGCTTAAGGTAATTCTTTCAAATACCAAGGTAAAAGGTATTACTGTATTCATGTGGTTCCACAGAAGAGACAATCTTTTTATTTTGATGTTTAGAAAATCCAGTTGGGTATAATTTTTACTTTCCCTTTGGATGTTTAGCAGGAGAAAAGCCCACTCAAACTCAACTTCACAAGGTCCAAGTCATCCCAATAAATGAAATGAGTGTCATATGGCTCTCAGCTCAGACCAAGCTAACATTTTAGTATTATGGAATAACTTATGCTAAAATATTTAACACCAAAAATTCTAGCACACAGGATTTTATTTTTTTCTAACTTAATGCTCACATAAAAAGTTAAACAGAAGAAAGGAAGACATAAAACCAAAGATAGGAAACTATACTTTAAAAGCATGATCCATTTTTAATACTTTTGGAATTCTACCTGCAGAAACATGGCATACCTCGGAGTACAGGATTCCCATTCTGATTCTTCACAGGCTTACTTCACCTCTACAGCTTCTTGAGTTCTCTGGAGGTATTTCTGATGAACATTAAAATCCTTCCTGAAGAGAAAGGTCCCTAGAAGCCCAAACCTGTGGCAAGCCCTTTCTTTCCACACTTGTGAGAGTTCTTTCCCAGAAATGCAGGCAGCAACACACCTTCTGGAGAAACCAGACTAATGAAAAAAGGCATTGGTTTACCCTGTAATGAAATGAGCGGTGTATCATTTCATGTTACAACCTGAGGAGCCGGTTTCTGAGTCATGTTTACTCTGCCAGTGGTAAGGTACAGGAAAGAAGGAAGCAAAGTTGGGGTGATGTGGGGGCAGGGTTTTTTTAATTGGCAGAAAGGACTTAGGGTTCGAAATAGGATATGTGTGTAGGACATTTTCTTATCCAAATCTAGTTTTCAGCAGTCATTGGGAAAAACTATACTCTAACAAATTCACTCAGGAGAGCTAGCTGTATGTATCTGTAAAGGGTTTGACAAATAATACTTAAATTCCCCAAAGTTATTACTAGCAAGTATCACTTTGCCAACTATTTAAACAGTATTATAAAATAATAAATTAAAGGTACTTTTCATTTAAATTTTTAAATTGATACGTGATGATCAAACACATTTATGGGTTATGATGTGATAATTTGATACACATATATAATTCATAATCATTCAACCAAGAGTAATTAGCATTTCCATCTCTAGCTGTAGAATGCTTGAATTTATTCCTTCTTTCTAACTGTGTTTTAGTACCATTATTCAACCTTCTCTATCCTGCCCCAGCCCAGTCCTTCCTGGCCTATAGTGACTGCTTTTCTCCTCTCAACTAAAGTCAATTATTATGCATTTAAATTGAATCATCAATGTATTTGGTTAAATGTGCTAATATGCCAAATTTCTTAAATATTGTAAACATTTTATTTACTATACATAATTCCAAATATTCACACATTTTCTCTTTACTTAACATAATCATCAATTGTACTATTTTAAACTTCCCTGGAAATAAAACACACCCACCCACACACATGCACATTCCCATGAAAGAAGCAGTTTAAAGAAACAGTGCATTCCAAGCAAATTGATCTGATTTTCCCAGTCAAATAAGTTTCCTTATAGGCCAAAGATTAGGGTCAAATCCAAGGCCTGTGCCTACACTGTTCACAGAAATGTTTCCTACTCTGCTAACGGACACAGTGAGTTATTTTTATAATTGTTATAACAGGATTCACACACTCTTCTGTGGAGTTGCCATTGAGGCCACTTCTTGGGAGTTTAAGAATTAGCAATTTGTCTGTTGGAGGAAATGAAAGCCTGCAATACCCACCAACATTGCAGCCATTTCCTCTTTGGCTTGGTTTCTTGTGCATTTCCTTAGTTTCCTAACACATTTCAGTGTCTTCCAAATATTGGTCTTCCTAGGTACTTCACTCTTTGATGAAAATATTTTGCATAAAAGAACCCCCTGTGGCCTCTTTGAACTAACCTGTGTGGACAGAAATGCTACTAGCTGCTTCTCCTTGTCCAGTACTCCTTGGGTGAACACTGAGCTGAAGTTTTCTTTAGTTTTCTATCAGGATCACAATTTGTTTAATTGGATTCTGCATGTCTTCCTTAATGTCATCTAGTTCTAAGGGAACAATACTCATTATAATGACAAAAGATTAAGTGTTTTAATGTAGGATTAACTAAAAACAAACCAAAAAAAAAAGGCAATTTTCTCATTGCAATTGATAAAACTCTTGCATTTATTCTAAACTAGTAAGTATGAACCAGGGGTATTCTTGCCCCCAAGTAGACTTCTGGATGTAGCAAAGAAAAATAAAGAAAGTTCAGTTTTCCTGGAATTTCAGATATATATCTGCACTACTGAATGGGACATAATTATACTAAAAAAAAATGTGTTGTTTAATTGAGACTCAAGATTTGACGATGTCTGGAGACACTTTTAGTGGTCACAACTAGGCATGGGAGCTTGCTACTTATATCTCAGTGGGGAAAGGTCCAGTAATACTGCTCAACATCTTACAGTATACAGGATGAATTCTCAGAGCAAAGAATTGTTCATTCCAAACTAGTGTAAAACTCTGATCTAAGCCAACAGGTGAAGTAGAGCTGAAGAAAGAGTGCTTGATAATTATAGAATGTTAGAATGGAGTATAATGAAATATTTCTGAAAAAATTCTGATAATCAGTTTTGGGGTTTTGTTTGTTTGTTTGTTTTTGTACCAGGATTGGAACCCAGGGCCACTTAACCACTGAGACATATCTCCAGACCCCCTTTTTTTTTTTTTTTTTTTTTTTTTTTTACATTTTATCTAGAGACAAGGTCTCATTGAGTTACTTGGGGCCTCACTAAGTTTCTGAGGCTGGCTTTGAACTGGTGATCTTCCTGCCTCAGCTTTCTGAGCTGCTGGGATTATAGGCATGCACCACTACGCCCCGCTGAACAAATCATTTATAAAAAAGCATTCAAGATACACTCTCTAGCAATTTGAGCCTATAATTACAAAGACAAATCAGGAAAAAGAACTTCTAGGAAATGACTTTCACACATGAATGTCTTCTGTCAAGAATTAATGTTGACATTCATTTGATCCTGGCTATAGATGTGGCCAAACTCAGCTGACCAGCGTCCAGTTCTCAGTGCCCAATGACTGGCTCCTGGAGGGTCCGTTCCTAAAACTTCCTTCAAGAAGGGTTCAGTAGAGCTTATCAGGCTGAGTGTACTACACAGAAACTCAGTGCTTCATCCTGAAATCTCTACCCTCAACTATTGTTTAATGGCCCCATTGGAGGGATTTAACTAAGAAATTGTCATGATTAGAATTTTATTTAGAGAACAAAGGTCCATCTGTCTGTTATGTAAATAGTGAATTCAACATAGGCAAAAGGAAACACCCAGATCCATTAGTAGGTGCATGAATGCATTAGGCCAACTGAGAGATCACAGTAACCCAAATCAGGAGAGCAGCCACAAGGATTGAGAGAATACGATGAGTGCTAGAGCTTAGAAGGTAGAAATAACCGACTTTATTGACAATGAGTTATTGGGCTATTATTTCCTACCGTCAAGAGCACTTTTCTATCATCTTTCATTCTGTGATACTGACATTGGTGCTCTGAAAGCTCTAGTGCCTCCCTCACTCCTACCCCCTGAAATCATAAAGCTAAAGAGGAAGAGACACATACTCATTCCTGTGTGTTTTCTGATCCTATCAGCATTATTCTGGCAATGGCCCTTCTTCCTAGAAACAGGAATGGGTCCAGCTTTTTGCCACACACCCAGAACCAGCCTGCTCATACCCTTCAGAGGGGGCAGCCCCAGCTGTCACTCACTCAACCCCATATAGGGAGCTCCTCCCTGGAGATTCTGAGGTTCCAACAGCAGCCAGGATATAAGGGCTTGAGTCCCAGGATTTCAGGGCCCTTTTCTCAGTTCTATTAACTCCAATCTCTGGTGGTAGCTGCTGAGATTCTACCTGTTACCCTGGTGCTGCTGTCTCTGTTTTTCAGTCCTCCAATATCTACTTACCAATTCCTTATATTAAATTCATTTGGTTTCAATAACTAGTGTGCTTTTCTTTTCTGGATCCTAACTAACACAGTACTCTGGAAATGTTTAGGAGCTAAAAATAATAGGAATTATGCATCTGATATAAGATACATGAGAGGGCTAGGGATGTAGCTCAGTGGTAGTGTGCTTGAATACCATGTGCGAGGCCCTGTGTTGGATCATCAATACCCCCCTGCCATGTCCCCCAACCCCCAACACTCCTTGACCGCCCACACCCCTCGACCCTCTACACCCCTTCGACCCCCCACATCTCCTACCTCCGCTAAAAAAGAGGACATGGGAAAGAGAGGAAGAATTGTGTGCATATGTCTGGCTGGGAATTTTGATAGATTCTGACTCTTTTCACAGAAATGAAAAACACTGAAGAGCAAGATCAGGGAAGGGCTAGGGAGAGGACCAGTTCAGATTTACAAATTTTGTTTAAAGGACATAGGTGAATGGGAATTCCAATAGGAAGCTTGTTATTTGATTCTGGGCTTTAGAGCAGAAATTACACTTGAGATTATAATTTTTGGTCATTAATGATAGATTAATAATCCTCAGTATAAGAAATGGAACAGTCTTTTTTTTCCCCACCTCTATATCATCCATCTCTTTCCATAATTCTCCTGCTTGTGAATGCTTTTATTTTGTTAAATTAAATACAGAATTCAGAGGCCAAATTGCAATGATAATTGTTTCTTTACACTAGTATAGAAGCTTTACTCTTTTTCAAAGACACACTGAGGCTCCAGAAATGTTTAAATAGTTCATTTGAGCCAACAGTGATCCATAAATTGGGCAGCTCCAAACCGGAAGTGGTTCTGGAGGTCCTGAGAGGGAATGCAAGGCGAAGGCTTTCCATGGGTAAACATGGAAGTAAAGCAAAAAATTGGTTATGCCCTTGCCTCACTTGGTCTATCCTAGTCTCCAGTTATCTGGTAGTTTATGATTGGGCTAACCTTAAATTTCATTTTTTCTTTAATATAAGAATGTACAAGACAGAGCCCCAGTTAAGTGGTGCTTTTGTTTGTAAACTAGGCAAGATTAAGGTCACTCATGAGGCCTAGCTGGCTATGTCTGTTCAGGGATTCTTTAGGCCTGGTCTCCACTTTAATGTAGTATTACTTTAACATTCCCAAACTTGAAAAGAAATCTCGTCAAATTTGAAATCAATTTTGAATTTTCCTAGTAAATAAGAATTTTTTGATAATGCAGGGGTAACTGGTGTCAGCCAGCTCCTAAAATGAAAATATCCATGTTGTGAGTTTAAATGTAAAATAGGTCATTTAATTGCTTAGCACTTATGCAACACTTAATTCCTCGGTGTGTTCTATTTTTGTGTCATCACCTATTGTGTACTTACAGCATTAGTTGCCATCACATGTTTTAATGGAAACATAAAGAGTACATGTCATACTCAAGGTTCCCGGGTCATTGGAATGCTATGATTTATGTTTCCTAATTTTTGAGATGTCCTAACATACCTGAGACAAGGAAGTTTATTTATATTTCTTGGTATTTTAAAAAAAGGAAGAAAAAAGCTAGGAAGTAACTCTATTACTGATAAATCATGTTGCATTGAGTGATTATTTCTGGAAATAGTCACCTACTTCTGCAAACTGTCTACTACTCTTCCCATGACTCAGGAATCTGCTGGATGGCTTTAATTGTAAGCCTCTTCCTATTTTGTAGTAAAGCCAGTTTCACAGTATGAGACAAACCATAGTGTTCAGGTGTGAGCTTACTACTCTGACCTAGGTTGGAGAGGCTGCCTACTTTATACATTGCACAATAATGTGCTTTTACTCCTGGTGCCTTTTAAGCCTGAAAAAAAGAGATAATGTATGTCAATTCTCTGGTAGAGCCTTACCGTTTATTATATTATATTACACTCTGATTTGTAAAATACAGTCTCAAGTTTTGGCAAAGTTTGTCATTTTTTTTAAATCTATATTATCATAAAGAATTGTTTGGTGAATGGGGAAAGGAGTTTTCTTTTCAAATTTCTTCTTCTTGTTTTATTTTATTTTTTTATAGTCCTGGGGATTGAATCCAAGGCCTTGCATATGCTTTTTTTTTTCTTTTTCTTTTTCCAATTAAATTGTTATTAAGGTCATGTCTGTCATCCTGTAGTTGGCCGAATTCCTGTCCTTCCTCTTAGAAGCTGACCTACTTCCCCAGTTCTTGGCTAGGCCCAGGTCTTTCCAACCAAGCATTTATCCTTGAATAAGAAGTTGTATCATGTACCACTCTATGAAATCAAAATGTTCTTTCTTTGCTTCTATCAATTACAAACCCATCACAAGAAGTAAACAGACTACTCACTAACCTGAAATGGTACATCTTAACATGTTGACTTTAAAATTGCTTTCAAAATGCTAAGAACCACACAGCTTATAACAGACTTACATGCCAGAAACCTGCACTTCATTCATGGCCTACCACTTTATGGAGATACTTGATACTAATTGGCAGAAGCTGATTTCAGTGTTCTTATATTGTATATTTCTTACATCCACAGTTATGATTCAAGACACATATATGATGCATTGTTTAAAGAGATTAATGAAGCTGTGACATATAGGGATTCTACATAAGCTTTAAAATATATTTTTAAAAAATCACACTCTATTTTTTAAAATCAAATTGTAAGTAGTCTGAGCCATACTTTTTAAGACTTTGAAGCCAGGCATGGTGGCATGCATCTGTAATCTCAGCAGTTTGGGAGGCTGAGGCAGAAGGAACACAAGTTCAAAACAGCCTCAGCAACTTAGTGAGACCCTAAGCAGCTTAGTGAGACCCTATTGCAAAATAAAAAATGTAAAAAGGACTCAGTGGTTAAGTGCCCTTGGTTCAATCCCTGATACCATAAACACACACACACACACACACACACACACACACATACAACTAAATAAATTGGTATTGTTTGATTTCCCCTTCCTTGGGATATGCAGGCACTCTTGGTGTCCGGCACACACAGTCCCTCTATGCATTTTCTCTGTCATGGCCTTAGTATCACATTTTTCTTTATGTAATGTACTTGAGAATAACTTGGGAGCCTGCTTAAATGTAAATTCCCACACCCACAGAGGCAGTGAGCTAGAGTCTCTAGGTGAGGACCTGAAGACCTGTGTGTATTAAGTTTTCCAGATGATTCTGAAGCTGGAGGTCTAGGGCCACTTTGAGTAAAGATGATATTTTTATCTTTCCAACACAAAAGCCTAGAAAGGAAGTAGCACAGTGACAAATTTAACATTTGTATCTGGCTTCGCACTTGTATTTAAATGTATTTGAATTTGAGATTCTGAAATTTTTTCACATAAAATGAATGAAGTTGTAGAAGGAATAATGCCCTCTACCTTATCACTCCTACTCTTTCAACAGCTACACTCATTTTCTGATGGATGCTTTGGAGGCCAGGATTGCATATTCATTCGGATTCTGGGCATGAAGTCTAAAAGATCCCTTTCAAGAAATCTGTGAAATAAGAGCATGAACAGGCTTATGTCTGAATGTTGATTCTAGGATTTTGACTTACTAAATTTCCTAAACACTACAATTTTATTCCTTAACTATCAATAATTTGGGTTTTTTTTCTTATTTCAAGTCAGACATTCTCAGGGGGGTGACATTGCTCCCCCAGGAAGTGAAATTGTTTCTTAAGGGGCAAAAGTCTCATCCTTATGAACACAGCACAGACAGAAATGCAGTAATTAAGGGAAGAAAAAAAATTTCCTCTATTCCTCTGTCCTCTTATGTTCTGTCACCAGGGCCTGTGAATTAAACTGAAGTGGCACCCCCTTTCTCCACAGAAAAGCCCTCTTCACCATGGCTGATTTTAGGACTGTCAGCAAAAGAGTCTCTGTAAAAGAGTCCAATGTAGATAAACTTCCTATTTTCGTGTCGTCTTGTTTTACTTGGCCACTGGCCGGGAAGATACCAGCACTCCAGGTGGCTGGACACCCCCTTACTAGTTTTTCACAAACACATGTCCAATATAGTACTTTGTAGAACTGTGCAAAACAAGGCCTCTGTCCTTGAGCTGGGCTTCACAGAGATGTCTACATTTTTAAGATAAGTTACCAATGGGCTCCATGGTAACAGCTGGCAGGGGGAGGAAAGAAGCTCTCCCCTTCTCAGGTGTTGTCTTTGAAAAGTTAACTTGCCCAAAACAGTGAAAGAAAAAGCTGCTTTTATGTGAACTTCTGAGCTCCTTCCCTTACATGCTGGATATAAAACTCTGAAACTCCCTGAACTCTCGGTTCAGGGTATTAATTGATTACAGCAAAAGCTTTGCCCTCTGAACCTGGTTGCAGCCAACTAAAACTGTTTCCTGCTATCTTCCTATCTTCGGTGCTTTGCCTCTTTTATCTCTACAACAAAACTTCAAAAGACAGATTAACAGAAGAAAAAAAACAGTTTCTTTACTGTTCAACAGCATACACATGGTAAATCTCAATGATAGTAACTCCAAGGGAGTTGGAATTCACAGTTTATATAATATTTTAATAGGAGAAGAGAGAAAAGCACTTATAGGAAACATTTTGGAAAGATAAATAGGTTTTCAAGAGAACAAACAAGAGATAATGTTTGTGAAAATGTTTATCTCTACAGGCACCAGTGATATTTCTATTTTCTTTGGGGTCATAAAGTTACCAAGAAGGGATTTAAGGTAATTTGCTGTTTCCCTGTTGGGAGTGGAACCCAGGGCTTCACTCATCCTAGGCAAGCACTCTACCACTGAGCTCTATTCCTAGCCGCCCCCCTTCCTTTTTTCTTTTCATTGAAACAGTCTCCCTATATTGCCCAGGCTGGTCTTGAACTCTAGATCTTCCTGCCTCAGCCTTCCATATAGCTGGGATTGCAGGTGAATTCCCTGTGCCCAGTTCTTAGTCCCCTTAAAAAATAAATTTAAGAAATTGCAAACTAGTACATGACACTAAAATTACTATAATGGTTACTTTTGAGGAATAAAGAGAAAGTACTTGAGAGGACAATTTCTGGGGTATTGGAAATATTCCATTTCTTGATCTGGGTTATGAGTTCACAGATGTGTTCACTTTAGTTTAATTAATTGAATTTATAGTCTGTATATGTTCCCATACATATGCTGCTCTTAAGTTAAAAATAACCTCCTATACACATGCGATTGAACTTCCCACTCACCTACACACACACAAGTCAAGCCTTCTACAGAACAAGGACTTAAATATATAATTTGTTCCCAAAAATGTGACCCCTAGAACTTTGTCCCATAAGTGCTCTTTCTCTATTCCCTCACCAACTCGAAGAGTTCCCATCCTAAGTCTCACTCTCCTCTTGTTTTCCCAGGTGGTGATGATGGGATTCCTCTTAAGGGAATAGAATGACCCAGACACATTTAGCTGGGCCTCATGCCAGCTCTGACTCACCCCCAGCATCATAGGAAACCATCTTATTTTAAAAGCATGATAGTAAAACCTGGAGTTTGGTTTGATTCCTTCTCATTTCCTAGAGGGATTCTGATGTGTGCTGATTTCCCCTCCTATGAACAGGCCATGAGTAAAAAACAAACAAATAAATGAAGACTTCATTCAATTCAGTTAGAAGAAAGCAGAAGTATATTTAACACTGAGAGTGCCATCTGGCATATGTTTGTGAAATGCCATAAACAACTCTGCTAAGAGCCTGAGACTTAAAGCCTTTTTCTATGGGACATTACAGATCCCCTTCTTTGGAACTAATCTCCTAAGAAGTCCTAAAAATTGCTACTATGTGTCAATTTAAGAAGCAGAGTGAGACTACTACACAGTGGACATTTGTCTGTTATTTTACAATTAGAAGCATCTGACACCTGGGCTCAGCATTGGAAATCCTGAAGAAAAGAAGTTGAGGCTTTGCCACTGCATTCTGGTGTCTACCTCTAGTTTCTAAAAGTAGTGATGGCAACAGTTCTAGCATAAAAGTGCAAGGATTGTGAAAGGTTTGAGATTTTATGCTATTTGCAGGCTAAGAAGTAGCCAGTTTTAGAAATGCTGGTAAAAAGCATAAGACCCTCGGGTCAGGGACACAAAGACTCTGTTACTCATGGTACATTAAGCAAGGCCGACCTCAGTGCGTACACCTATTCCCCTTGACCCCAGTTTGCATGGGAGTGATGTGACTGGGTCTGGCCAGTTGTCTAAAAGTGTGGTGGGTGTGTTATAGGAGAGGAACCTGGATCTTTTATTGTGGGCAGTACTCATGCCTACCCTTTCTCTGTAGGAAAATTCTGTCTCCACTTTCTAAGGCTTTTACTATACAAACATCCTTGAAAAGATAATCCGGAACAAATGCAATAAGTGCTTCTACTTGAAAGATATGCAGAAATGCACGACTCCAGTGGAAAATTATTTCTTAAGACAGGCTTACCAATGTTGGTAAAATTGGAGGTGCTAATCACAGTGACTTAACCCAGTGATGCCAGGGTATCGTCATCAGACCAGTTCTGCAGCATAATTCCAGTGTTGGATCTGGCTGCATTATCTTCAAACCAGATTCTTAAACCCGTGTGGAGTTTGTGAACTCTAGCCAATAATTTTTTTCTTGGATCCTGATTCATACACTAAAGGAAAAAACACTACTTAAAGAAAAACGCCTAAACATTCCCATTTCTTGCCTTTTATTTTGGTTAGATGTTGGATAAATCAGCTGCCTTCCCATCTACAAAGGTCAGGGGTAAGGTCTCCCCTGCATTCAATCTTAAAAGAAAGTTGGTACTTGTATCATCCAGAGAGCCTGTATCATCCACGCGCAGGCTCTCTGGATGATACAGGTACCAACTTTCTGAACATCAGATGTACAAATGTCAAGGACATTTTATCTGAGGTGGGTTAAAACAGCTGCTCCTGAGGATGCTGAACCGCCAGCCTACAAGTTTCTAGAAACTTGAAGATTGTATCTTAAACTATCTAAAGAAACTCAGCTTCCAGACAACCATTGATAAGTGTAACCATTTGTTAATTGCTTATTCTGCAACAATGCCTCATGGAATAGTGTTTTTCATTTCCCATAAGATATAATTTATGTTCATTGATTTGTTTAAGAATCTGCATATGAATTGGACAATAATCTCCATTTTTATACTTCCTGGTTAGCACATATTTTTCATTCTGAGAATCTTAAAAAGCAATTATTGTACTTGGAGCAGTGCTTCTTAAGGTCAAAATTTAATACTGACTTTTGTCTAAAAAGTGTTTTGTATTGTCCTTATAGTAAATTTTTTTCTAATAATTTCCCGTGGGGAATTGAAATATTGCATCCTTTTCCCTCTTAGATGAGCTGCTTAAATTATGTTCCTACTTCTGTATTTCACATTAGTTAAACATCCCAATGCACCTTTGATTTAAAGACTCAAACTGCTGAAAATGGGGTTTTTCAGCTTATCTCTGACTTTACCATGCAATTTAAAAAGCAAGATGGACACCCAGATGCTATAAATTACAGTACTCAATGTTTCTTTAAAAAACATAGCATTTGTGGGCTGGGGATGTGGCTCAAGTGGTAACGTGCTTGACTGGAATGGGTGGGTTCGATCCTCAGCACCACATAAAAATTAAAAAATAAAGATGTTGTGTCTGCTGAAAACTGAAAAATAAAAAATATTTTTTAAAAAAACATACCATTTGTTAAATTTTATTTAAAGCACACTAGCAACACTTGTTTTTTTAACAATTGGAAATAAAGTAAAATGCTCTTTGTTTCCTTGTTTGTTTTCCCATAATCAGGTAGGTTTTATTCCACTTATATTTTATAAATAAAAAAAGATATTGTTAGGTTTTCTTAACACTTGGACCACTTGTATCATTTTGCATTTTATTTTCAAGTTTTTATTCCAGCACTTTATGTTTGTGTGTGTGTGCATATATTTACAGGTGTATTTTTATTTAATTTTTCATTTGTTCTAATTAGTTATATGTGACAGTAGAATGCATTTTGACACGTTGTATACAAATGGAGCACAAGTTTTCATTCCTCTGGCTGTACATGGTGCAGAGTCACATCAGTAGCGTAATCATACTTGTATATAGGATAATAATGTCTGTCTCATTCTACTGTCTTTCCATCCCCATAGCCCCACCCCTCCCCTCACCCCCTCTGCACAATCTAAAGTTCCACTGTAGTATGCTGATTTTAAGTCCCTTGGGTATAAACTGAGGAGTTGGAT
Source organism: Urocitellus parryii (assembly GCF_045843805.1). Classification (NCBI taxonomy): domain Eukaryota; kingdom Metazoa; phylum Chordata; class Mammalia; order Rodentia; family Sciuridae; genus Urocitellus; species Urocitellus parryii. The sequence continues at coordinate 136,075,805 of NC_135535.1, read as the reverse complement.
AGTTGAGTCAAATGGTGATTCCATTCCAAGTTTAAGTAAGATGCTTTTGAAAAGTCATACAAAGAGTATTCATTATCAATATTTACATGTGATATTTCCACATTATTTCTCTCTGCACATTTTCCCGTATTTAGATTAAAATGTGTATTTCATTTATATCTTGATTATTTTTCCAGAAAGCTTCACATCACCTTTTTTTAAGTGTCAATGCTTCTAAAAGTGGGGAAAGGTAACAGTTTTATGAAAGAATTTTTAAAATATTGTTTTTCAGTTTATTGTTTCACTTTCCTATTCATAGTCCTTAGGTAAAATATCCCCTTCCTAAAAGTTAGTTTGAATTGGAGGGCTTCTGTAGGTTTGGCTGGGATGGGAGGGCATAGAGGGGATATGACTATGATAAAATGTAAAGTTAGACTATGTGTCTTAATTGATGGACATGAAGCCTGGAATGGTTATTTCCAAACTAACACAGTTGCTAATGTGCCCTGAAACTATATGACCCCCCCAGAAGAAAAAAGAATATGGGGATTCCTACTCAAAAATGGAATAATCCTGTTAGGTCAAGATGACATATGTCATCAAAAGGTATGGTAGAGACAAACTTAACAGTATTATTACTAATGCTAACAATTGTATTTAGTATTGTTTACTACCTGCTAGAAACCTTCTTGATCAGTACTTTAGATGTATTATCTTATTGAATTATCACATAAGCATTGAAGTAGAGAATATTATAATCATTATTTTAGAGGTCTGGAAATTGGGGCTTATAGAGGTTGAGTAACTTATTTAAGGGTAAAGAGCTTGGAAGTAGGAGAACCAAGACTCTGGAAGTACTGCTCTCAGTGCTGGGTGTTTATAAATCATCCAGCAACAATGTATCAAGCTGGCGTAATTGGATGTAGAATTTATATTTTAAGAATATATTTAAAGATGTAGGAAAATGTTCACCATACATTAAGAGAAAAAATTATTAAAGAGCATATATATTAATACTAATTTAATAAAATAAATATACATTGGGGCTGAGGGTGTAGCTCAATGGTAGAGTACGTGCTTGGCATGTGCAAACTATTGGTTCCATCCCCAGCACTGCAAAAAATAAATGGACTGATATGTGGAGGGGTGTGTGTGTGTGTGTGTGTGTGTGTGTGTGTGTGTGTGTGTGAATTTTGTTTCTTCTTTTTGAATCTTTCTTTTTTTTAATACATTTTGTGGGTTGGGGGTATAGCTCAGTGGTAGAGCATATGCTTAGCATATGAGAGGCCCTAGATTCAATCCCAAGCATCAAAAATGTACAAATAAATAGGCTGAGCACAGCCATGAATGCCTGTAATCAGTCTTTGGAGGCTGAGGCAGGATTTAGTGAGGCCCTGTCTCTAAATCTATATCTATATCTATATCTATATCTATATCTATATCTATATCTATATCTATATCTATATCTATATCTATATCTATATCTATATCTATATGTATGTCTGAGGATGTGGTTTAGTGGCTAAGTACCCCTGGGTTCAATCCCCAGTACCCCCAAAACAAAAAACACACAAACGAAAAAATATATATGTATAAAGGTTACTGTAGTGTAACAAATTAATATATCCACCATTTCACAATTAAGAGAGAGTATATGTGTTTGTGTGTGTGTGTGTGTGTGTGTGTGTGTGTCCGATGATTGAACACTGGACTTCACACATGCTAGACAAGCACTTTACCATTAAGTTACACCCCTGGCCCCACTTTTGTTGTTTTTAAGGCAAGAACTTGTACCCAGGTACACCTATAATCCCAGTGACTGGGGAGGCTGAGGCAGAAGGATCTTGAGTTTGAAACCAGCCTCAGCAATTTAGCAAGGTCCTAAGCAATTAGAAAGACTGGGCCTAGAAAATAGAATATAGTATGGGCTGGAGATGTGGCTCAATGGTTAAGCTCTCTTGGGTTTAATTCCTGGTACCAAAAACAAAAACAAAAACAAAACTATAAAATCTACTAATTTAGCATGAGTCTTAAATAGAGTACAATTTTATTACCTAAAGTCTTCATGTTGTGCATTGAATCTCTAGACTTGCTCATACCCTGGTTCTCTTCTTTAGAAATATTCTAGTTTTTTTTTAATGGAACCACCATTTGACCCAGCTATCCCACTCCTTGGTCCAAAGGACTTAAAATCAGCATACTATAGTAACACAGGCACATCAATATTTATAGCAGCTCAATTCACAATAGCTAAACTGTGGAACCAACCTTTATGCCCTTCAACAGATGAATGGATTAAGAAAATGTAGTACATATACACAATGGAATATTACTCAGCCTTAAAGAAGAATGAAGTTATGGCATTTGCAGGTAAATGGATGGAGTTGGAGAACATCATGCTAAGCAAAGTAAACCAATCCCCCAAAATGAAAGTTTCTCTCTGATAAGTGGATGCTGATCAATGGGGGGAGGGGGCATAGGAACAATGGAAGAACTTTGGGCAAAGGGGAGTGAGGGGAGGGGAGGGGAGGGGGCATGGGAGTAGGAAAAATGGTGCAATGAGATGGACATCATTACCCTAGGTACATGTATGACTGCACATAGGGTGCGACTCTACAACGTGTACAACCAGAGAAATGAAAAGTTGTGCTCCTTTGTGTACAATGAATCAAAATGCATTCTGCTGTCATGTATAACTAATTAGAACAAATAAGAAATAAATAAACAACAGGTATATGAAGAAAGAAAATATTCTAGTTTTATATAAGAAGTAAATAGTTGGCTGTTTGCCTCAAAAGTTTGATTGGGTAATTGTTTAAATGTCGTTCTACAAAGCCTAGGGTAAAAGAAGAGAAATGTTTGTCTCAATCGAAAAAGAGCAGTGTGTGCAGTAGTAGATATGGACCCAACTGTTTCTCAGAGGCTCATCTTAGAGACTTACTGTGGGAAAACACCTTAGTTGAAAGCAGGAAACGCCACCACAAAGTACGTGGTTTGGTTTGCTGTTTTCTTCAAACTGAGGTCAGTTTGGGGGAACAGCAGAGGCTTTCTCTCAACTTTCTTACCTGCCTAAGGACTCGTCCTCCAAAAGGAACTCTATTGTCATGATTTCCCAGGAATTTCATCAACCAGGGAAGATTAAACCTCTCCTCACAGAAGAGGAAACTAGAGGGTGATACTTGCCCAGAGAAACTTTGTCACAGGCCACACCTCTTGTGATTCTGAGGGCCCCGTCATCTTATTTATCATCCCCTAAGTTGCCTACAGCTCCACTCCCCTTTCCCTGATGAGGAGGGTGTACAAGTTTCTAGAATTCTCCCTGGGTTTGGGGGTACTCATGTTTCATTCATGTGATGCTCCCATGCACAATAACGAATGTGGACACCTTTTTATCCTGTTAACCTACCCACTGCCCATTCATTTCACAGAGTATTACAGACCCTCAGAGGATGGAGGGAATATTTTCCCTTCCCTGAACTAGCATGCAGAGCCTCTCTCCAAATCATCTTGAACACAGTGGCCTAATGCCCCTTGCAAAAATGGCCTTTCACAGTGTTTTGTTAGTGAGAGAGAAGGTGTGTGTCCTTCACAACGTAAAATATTAGTATTATACAAGTAATAGATGTTCTTTGGAGGAAAATTGAAAAAATTTAAAAAAAAAAAGAATAGCAGTACCAAGAACAGAGAAAAAAGAAAAAACTCCAAGATCACATATAATACCATCCCCCATGAACCAAGAGCTCCTAGAATTCAAATCATTCTCCAGGCTCTAAATTAATGCTAGAATTAAGGTATCTCTATTGCAACAGTTTCCTTTGGCTAAGTCAAGATTTTAATCAAGGTATTCCCAAATCTTAATGAAATATCTGTTGATAGATGCATTATGTCTCCTTTGTCTAGCCTGCATTGCAAACATCTCTGTTTGGCTCAGACACAGGGGCTGAAAAAGTAATCAAATGTTTACAAGTGTACCATTGTCTAGGAAAACAAGTTAAATGGACTGTAAATACATAGACTTTGTCTTCCCTTCCTCCACAAAAGCTTTTATTACTGCACGAACACATTAATTTTCAGGAGAGTTCAGGGATGTCTCCTTAAGTCTCAGTTATTGCTTGCTGAGAATTCTCTTTTACTACTAACCATGGTGATAATTTTTTTTTGCCAGGAGACCATAGAGTGCTGATCACTATGCTAAGTAAGCACTTCAGAATACAAGTTCAGTGAATATTCACAAACTCCCTTTGAAATAGGGCTATTGTCCCTGTTGTACTGATGTGGACATGAAAATTCAGAGAGGTTAATTTACTTGTCCAGACTTCATGCCATTGTAAAGTGGAAGAGCTGAGATTCACACCCAGGTCTGTCTTGACTTCAAAGCATCTTCTCTTAACTATTGGAGTAAATAGGCTCGCTTTACACCAAGATGGTTCATGTTCTTGGTTGTAAAGATCCAAATAGGGAGAAATGTTTTGGATTGTAAAAGATACTATAAAAAGGTCACCCACTCAAACTTAACTCAGTGAAGATACCACCTGGGAACTTAAAAATTCAACTTGTTCTTATAGCCTCTGCAGCATATGTCCCTGCTTATCATTATCTCAAGAGCCTCTTGATACTCTTCCAATGGCTCAGGGCACCAACTCCCATCATGGCTGCACCACCATCTGTGTTAACGAGGAGGTTAATGTGACCTACATCACAGGTCAACCAAGGCAAGCCAATTGCGCAGCACAGCACCTAGCATGGATAAGGATCTCTAAGGTCAGCAGTTATCAGTAATGTTACTCACTCTCTGATGCCTGAGTTGTCATTAAGATCATCCTTTCCTGCCCCTCTTCTTTGCACTGCCCAGAACATGGGGGACATTTGTTAAGATTCAATTCCTGATGCACAGGCCTTCCCCATTCACACTCCTTGAGGCCCCTGTGCATTATTTGGGTTTCCTGTCACTATTTGGCAGATGTTCCCCAAATCTACACCATGAGGCTAACATCTCAACACTTCCAGGCATTTCTTCTGCATTCATCCCAAGGACATCACTGTCTGACTAAAGCCTGTACTATTGTTTGATTTTATTTTATTCTTTGCATCTCAAGCAATGATAACACCACTCCTTTTGTAGTCCAGGCTCAAATCCTGTCCACAGACTGTCCTATAGTTGACATAGTGCTAGATGCTTTATAGACATGATTTCATTTAGCTGTCATAAAGTTCTATTATATTTACTCCTCAAGAAACTGAACCTTAGAAAAATGAATCCATTTACCCTTGAGGTAAGGTATAAGCCTTCCAAACAAAAGAATGCACTTTTTGTGCTCTGCCGGTTTGATGTCCAGCTTTCACAGATTCACTTATTTCTTGATGATTTGGAATAGATTCCCATTTGCTTCTACCTGCTGAGCGCCACTTTAATTCTGAACAATATTGTCTCCTGTTTTGCAGATTGCAGGCTTCTCTTTTCCATTTCATTCTGTGAATCACTTCCAGAAAAACAATCTTCTATCCTTTGGCCTAATTTATGCTCTACTATCTAACAGAATAGCTAAAGGAGCCAACTAACATCATGCATGGGGCAGCAATGTACAATTAGTAAAGGTAAAATTTAATAAAACTAGTAAGTGGCAAACTAATTATATTTTCTGACCATAATGGAAAAGACATGAGACTAGACTATAGTGCTATCTTCAGTGATCTGGGCACATTGTCCCCATTTTCAAGATCTTAGTTTCCTTAGAGTAAGGAAGTTGTACTACATGATATCTCCAGTGAGTTTTGATCCTAAAACTTGAACATTCTGTTGGTTTAACAGTCATCCTATTTTCTAATTCAAGGAAAAGTAAAGATTCTTCTGGTAAAAAAATATTAATTAAAAGACAGGCAATCTCAATAACCTTTTAGAATTTTCCCTTCTTTTTTAGAGAGGGGAGAATGTTCTTTATGTTTACTGAAAACAAGAATAATATTATGACAGAGTAAATTATCATGGTAAAGTTCCACAATCCATCAGAGAAACTGAATTCAAGTCACTGTATAAAAAGACAGATTCATTATGATGTTGTCCCTTGGAGAACCAAATTCCTAAGAAACTGGTATATATTATATAGTTTCATCCAAGGTGTATTCAGTACTTTCAAATGGTAAATCAGTTGCTATGTACTGAATTATAGATAGCCTCTCAAAATTCATATGTGGAGTTTCTAACCCAAATGGAATTATATTTAGAAATATGGCCTTTAGGAAGTTATAAGATTAAGTGGAGTCTCATGATAGAGCACTTGCATAGCATACACAAAGCCCTGGGTTCACTCCCCAGCAACAACCAACAAACAAAACAAAGTTAAATGAGATCATCCTGATTATGTCCTAATCCAATGAGATTGGTTTCATGCCTCCCCGCTCCTCCCACATACCCACCATGTGATAACACTGAGAAGACACAAGTCTGCAAGCAAGGAGGAAGACGCTCATGAGGGCTGAATTATCTGACCCCAAACCTTGAACTCCCCAGCCTCCAGAATGGTGAAAGATGAATTTCTGTTGTTCAAAGCACACAGTATGTGTTATTCTATGCCATCCTGAGCAGATGTAAGAATCATCAACATTATGAGCATAAGTGTTAAGCCCAGCAGCACATGCCTACGTATGTGTTGAGAGAACTGTTATTTTTAGTATTGGTCTCTGGAAAATAGCATGTCTTTGCTTTTATATCCAGAGAAAACTTGAAGAGTTGTGTTTTAAGGTATTACTTTTCACTACAGTAAAATTTGTAGTGATCTCATTTTTTTAATAAGCAGAAGATATTGTTTCTGTGCTGACAAAGTAAATAAGCAGTACAATGCCATCTGTGTATCTAGCATGTTTTCTTTTTAAAGGAAGCTGTTCAAAACACCTGAATAGCTGTTAAATAATAGCAAAAGCCTATGATGAAAGGGTTCCTATTACACTGGAGCAGCCCTAGGGGAGATATGAGTGTTATAGGGTATGTTTGAAGGTGAGGGGGAGGGATGCTGTCCCATCTCCACCCCTCTCCCACCTCCTTCCACCTTTCATTCCTTCCTGATACTTGCTTTGCATCTATAAGTCAGTCTGCAAAAAATGTTTTAAAACATTAACACCCCCAATACAATTGATATTTGGTCTTTTGTTAATGACTTATTAAATCCAAGGGATCAAATGGTATTGGAGAATTTACATTTTTCATTCAATATCTGCCCATATATGGAAATGTTTAGTAGTAGGAAGCTTTATATCTGCAAAGCACTTTATAGTTGTCAGAATGTTTGCATATTCATCAGCTTCATATCTACCTCAAGCGTTATCTAAAGTCACCATTCTTATGTTTCCAATGAGAATACTTAGGCTCATGTACCTGAGGTCCAGGACAGTTTGTAAATAACAGCAGGGGAGTAGGTTCCAGGTATTCCCAAACCTCATGCAGTTGACAGAATAGAGAGACATGATAGGTATAAAATTGTCCAAGTCTAAAGCAGAGAACACAAAAATAAAGCATAGAAATGGGGAAAAAAAAAACATCAAGTGTGCTTGAAATTTCTATTTTTGAATTACTTTATTCCTGCATTTAGTGACACAGGTTAAATTCTCTTAACTCTTCAAGCGAAAAATAAATTATTTGGAACTTATTAGCTCTTTAACAGCATAGATCTGTGATTAATCTCAAGATTTCTTTATATTTCTTTTCTTTTTTTCAGGTGCTGGGAACTAAACCCAGGGTGCAAACTAGGTAAATACTTTATCACTGAATTACATCTGCAGCCCTGGTTTTTCTCTTTACAAAAGTTTCCTGTCTAGCTTGGTAGATGACTGGACTCTCCTATCTGCACCTGCTTTTGAGTGGTGAGATCACACATACTGCTCTGGGACTCTCCATCACAAACCCATGAGAGAACTGCAGTGAAAAAGTCAAATAATGCACTGTGTTTTTATGAAAATGATATTGACCTTGCAGAGTGTCTGAAAGAATTTCAGGAATTCCTAAACTATACTTCCAGAACTATTGGTAAAAATAATATCAAAACAAGGGTTTTAAGAACATGTGTTTTAAGATATGATTATTTCTGAGGCATATAGTTTAAAAAAAATTTTTTTAGTGGTTGATGGACCTTTATTTTATTTATTTATATCAAGTGCTGAGAATCAAACCTAGTGCCTCACACGTGCTAGGCAAGCACTCCACTGAGCCACAACTCTGGCCACCAAGGCATATACTTTTAAGTATACAATAATCTCTGAGATAAATATTTCCTCCAATTTAATTGGTTGGGTATTTTTATATTTGTCTTTTCCTGGAGACTTTGACTTTAAAAACAATCCAGAAACAGGAAATCCTAAATCTGAAGGAACAAGGATTTCAGCCCCTTTGGGGTCAGCAAGAATGCCTAGTGTCAGGGCTTGGCACACTTTATTTGTCCACCATTCTGTGAACATACTTAGAGGAGGACATAGACATAGTTTTAGCTTCTGGGTGAAAGCAAATTCAACCCTACAGAGTTTCTGTTTGTACTATCACTTCCAAGAAGTAAGATCCCACCAGGGTGTCCACAGATGGGAAATTAAGAGACTATCCCAAGCTCTTGGCTTTCCAGTGCCCCAAAGAGAGTAGTAAACCTCCATGTTTTGACCAACCAGAGGCAAGAAGGGAACTTTTTGTCTTGAATACCCCCACCCTGAGGGGATTCCAAATTCTTAGAACAGATCTATCTCTGGTGTTGTGAGACAGGAAAAAAATCTGAGTCCTGGTTCCAGATCACTCATCATCCCGTGAGAAAGATATTAATGTTTTGTCACTTGTCTTCAGTTGGGACATACTTAAACATGACATTGCTTGATGAAGCATTTTAGAATGTAATGCTCTATTTCTACAGATGCCATCGACTAAGCAAATGACAGGGGAGTCATAATCCCTTAATTCATCACTCTTCTTTCTGAAATAATGTGCCTTCTCTTTCTGCTTTATTCCCAACTTCATGCTCCTCTGAAATATTTATAATGTTTCTATTAAAAGTGAGGCACTTTAAAAAAATATATAAATAAATAAATAAAAGTGAGGCACTTTGATAGACAGAATTTCATCTTTATCTGACTGCCAATTCTGTTTTTATTTATTTATTTATTTATTTTTGGTACCAGGGATTGAACTCAGGGGCACTGGATCACTGAGCCAGATCCCCAGCCCTATTTTGTATTTTATTTAGAGACAGAGTCTCACTGAGTTGCTTAGCATCTCACTTTTGATGAGGCTGGCTTTGAACTCCAGATCCTCCTGCCTCAGCATCTCAAGCTGCTGGGATTACAGGCATGAGCCACCATGCCCAGCTCTGTTTATTTTTTAATTATTAAATATTTCTTCTTCCTAAATAAAAGGAAAGTATATTCTTTAAAAAGATTAAAATTATAAATAAAAGAGGTAGGTATAATTTCCAATGAATCTCTAAGAGGAAATTTTAATAAGTTTTCCCATAGCTTTTCTTTTGTTTTTACCTATTTGAGATTATCCAAATATTATCTTTACATCTTTTTGCTTAATATTGTATCATAAGTAGGTTTAATGTCTTTAAAAACTCACTTTAAACATTTGGATTCCCAATGTTGGTGATGAATATCTCAATGGGAAAATCTTATTCCTCATTTCATATTTCCTCCGAACAAATTGCTTCTTAGAAGTAGAATTACTGGGGAGGTGGGTATACACACTTTATGTACTGAAGAATTTCTTTCCAAGCAATGTATCAAAATTACACCACCAGATAACTGCGCTGGATAATGCACTAGATAAGGTTCATTTCATTGCACCTCGACTGGTATAAAGGTATTTACAAGCAATCTTAGCTTATGATTGGTAAGGGGAAGGGAGTCTATCTTGTTAAAAAATGTATTTTTTGCTTATTATTTAGATTGGATCTTTAAGAATTCAAGTATAACTACAAAACACACTAAAATTCTCTAAGATAAAGGTTATATAAATATACTGTGATCACTCTTCTTTGACTCAATTAATGACTCAATTAATGAATCACCCCCAGAATTGTATCAAACCTCTTGGTGGTAAACACTGAAATAATTTTTGGCTACCTTAATCAGAAGAGAAATGTATTTGGAGACCATGAAGTGGCATATCAAAGAGACAGGGAGGCTGGAGAATCAGGCTCACCAAATAGGCAGGGAAACTTGGCAGCTGGAATCAGAATAGGTTACATCACTCCAACAGCCTGCTTAGATACCACTGGCACTGCCATGATGGACACTACCACCTGTCACTTCAGGCATTACTGTCCCCAGACATAAAAGTTACTTCACGGATGATGGAGTTACTTTTGGTTTTGGTACCAGGGATCAAATCCAGGGGCACTCATCCATTGAACTACATCCTTAACCCTTTTTATTTTTCTTTAGAGACCGGGTCTTGCTGACTTACATAGGGCCTCGATAAGTTGCTAAGGCTGACTTTAAACTTGTAGCCCACCTGCCTCAGCCTCCCAAGCAACTGGGATTGCAGGCATGTGCCACTCAATGTGCCTTGCCTGACAGGGTTACTTCAAAAACGTCTCTTCTTGATTCACAGAATCCAGATTCAAAGAGTGAGAGGAGACTCTGATTGGCTGAACTTAGTCACTTAATGATGCCCCAGCTGCTAGGTGTGACGAGTTTAAATGATCATTTTGCCTTAGCATCCCAAATTGCTGGGACTGCAGCTGTGTGCCACTGCACTTGGATTTTTAATACGAATTGGCTGCTTGGTAGTAAGATCATCCATGTATGATTAATGACTGCTATAAATATGTGCCTGGAATTCTTTATTCATAATACTTTTTAGGACTCTGGTTAGCTTTCTTCTTTTTTATTTTAAATATTTTTAGTTATAGATGGACACAATACCTTAATTTTATTTATTTATTTTTTTTAATGTGGTGCTGAGGATCAAACCCAGTGCCTCACACATGGTAAGCAAGTGCTTTACCACTGAGCCACCATACCAGCCACTGGTTAGCCTTCTTGTCACTGAATTCTAAATTGTCTAGTAGATCATGAGATGCAGTCCAGAATTGCCAACCCAAATTTCTACCAATTCTTAAATGTCAGTGAGGTGGCTGGTAAATGGACAGGAGTGGTGGAGAATGCAAAAAACTGAAGAGCACCTTCACAGTCTAAAGGGAACAACTGCTATTCATCTCCAGCTGATGGTTGCTAGACCCTCCAAGGACCAAATACTGTCCCATCTTATAGCTTTTCAGAAAATACAAAAAAAAAAAAAAAATCTGAATTTTTGTGAAATTTCCTGAATTTAGAATTTGGAACCAAATTCAAACCCTTAAAAGTTAAGGATGCCAACTGCTTCCATCAAACCTCTTTATTTAAGAAAATCAATGCAGGATGATGACACATAAGATGAAATGCCTGAGACCAAATAGCTTGCGAGGTGACAGATCCAGGGCTAGAAGTCTGGATTCCAAAGAAAGCCAACCATCCTACTCTGTAGTCGCTTCTCCCATTTGCAGCTAGCCTCCCAACCAAACTCAAGAACAGTGCCTGAGTTTTATCCAGTACCAGCAGCTTTAGTAAAATATTTACAAACTAATAGAATCTGTTCAGCCAACAGAAACAGTTTTTGATATCAGATCAGAGTGGCTTTTATTAAATTTTTTGCTCCCAGATGTGAATTTAACTTTAAACTTCTACTTCTTTCTAGGCAAGCAACCCAAGATAAATAACTTTTCTTCTCTGTGTCTTTCTTATGGAAAAAAATCCGAGTACTTTTAATACACGGGTTTGTAACAGATAAATAAGATTACATGTATTGAGTGCTTAGCACAATGCCAGGACCATGTTTTTTTTTTTTTCTTTTTCTTTAAAAAAAACCACACGAATGAAGTGATAATAACAATATAATAATATCCAGGCGCTAGGATAATACGAAGTTCAGGAAGGTGGGTAGGAGAGATAACGTCTTTCTTGGTGAGCATGTCCAGTTATGGATAAATGTCAAAATGGAATTCCTGTATATGTGTGAGTGGGGTTTTTACCAAAACCCTATCCGTTGCCAGTTTCACTGTCAAATCCAGCGGCATTACAGCTTGTGTGCTCTGCGGTCACCATTCTGGTCCATCAGGGTGAAAGTGATGGTGGAATAAAAGGGGAGTCCAGATGGTCGCGGGCTGGGCAAGAGGCGTGGTTTTCAGATGGGTAAGTAGCACCCAACCGTTTCACGCTCCTTCTAGGCCGTCCGCAGGGCCCTGCTGCCACCTGCGAGGTTTTTCTGCAGAATGCGGGAGGCTATGGCCGCGGAGGAGGGGGCGGAGGCAGAGGCGGAGGCGGCACCCAGGGGCTGGGGCAGGGGAAGCCAGGACCATCGCAGTGACAATTTCTTTTCCTGCGGCGGCGGCAGCAGGGAGAGCTGCTGCAGGTTGCGAATCAGCGGGCCTGCGCGCGGGTTTGCAAGGACGCTGTTCCACCCCGGCGCTGGGCAGGCGGGCTACGATCGGGAGGAAGAATAGGAGAAAGGGGAGCAACCTACGACCCCGAACGAGTGGAACTAGCAAAGCTCTTCGGCTGGCAGGGAGAAGAGGGAGAAAGCACGCCGCGGAAAGCGGGTGGGCGCCTCCTAGCTGGGTGCCATTATCAGTCCGCTGCAGTACCTTCCAGCAAAAGCCACCGAGTCCGGGGCTGTAGCGGCCAGACGGATGCCAAAGGCACACGGCACACGAGCGGGCAGCTGTCTCGGTCGCCGTCCCACGCGGGCCCCGGACATCAAGGGCTGCTGGTGAGTAGACGCGCGCGCGCGCGTGCGGTAGAGTGTGAGCGCGCTCCGGCACAAGCGAGTGTGCACGCCAGGAGCGTGTTTGGTGGCTCGGCGCGCGCCGGCCCCTCTTCCGCTGACGGCGTCGGGGCGCCGGCTGGCTCCTTGGGGAAGATGCGCTCTGCTGTCTGCTTGCTTCCTTCCAGCCAGCGCTGTGGTCCGGCCGGCTCCCGTGCGCTCCTCCGCCAGTCGCTAGGGGTTAGTTTCACCTTGATGGGGAAGGCAGAGGCAGGAAGCTATGGTTCCTGGTAGGGGGCGGGACTCTGGCTCAAACTTGTACCTAGGTGCGCGTGCTTTTCTTGTTCAGACTTGGAATGCAACCGTGAAAATAATGTCTACATAAAGATCACCGCTCTGTGACCGTGCGTGTGTGCAGAAGCAGGGGGGCAAGGGTTGGAAAGACTGACATTTACTCCTGCAAGGCGTGTGGGACGCCTTTCTAGATTTTTTTTTTTTTTTTTGCCTTTTCAGAGCGATCCTTTAAAGACATTTCTGCCTTCCGAATAACTTTAGCCTTCACTGAAAACCCCCAGTAAAATGCACTAAGAAGTGGAATGTCAACAAAACACAATTCTCCAGAACTCTAAAACAACCAAGCCTAACGTGCTTTAGTACCCGAAGTTTAATAAAAGAAAATTGCATAAAAGAAAATTGCTGAAGGAATAAATAATTCAGGAAACTGAAGCTGGTCTAGAGGATTGGAAAAAATCTCTAGTATTGGGAGGAGGGAGGAGGGGCGGCTTGCTTTCCGGAAATCAGTGTTTGGTAGCAAGTGAAACAGACATCATTCAAAGTAAGTGACCATACTGCTTTTTAAATATCCTGTTAATCGCTGAAAATAAAATTAAGTCTTGGAGTTTAAGACATTTTCAGGAATATAGAGAATATTTTTCAGGAATATAGAGAATATTTCTAGGATGCTGATTTATGGTTCATGATTCAAGATCCTGTCAAAATCGGTAAGGAAGATTTGTTCCAGCAGATAAATTACACCTGAATGTTTGATTTCCTGTTTCAATTTTGGGGGAGGAGTTTTTTGTTGTTGTTGTTTGCTTTTCTTTTTGCAGTCCTGGGGATGAAAGGCAGACCCAGTGGCAAGAGCTCTACCTCTGAGCTACATCCCCAGCCCATAGGCATTAGTTTTCTATGGTTGTTTTACAGAGATTTAACCACTATGTTTTATGGTTTTCCCAGACCTTGTTTCAGTTGGCAATTTTATGTTTTTAGGATGGATGGTAAATTTAAGTTCAAAATGTACTCCATGACTGAATTATATCTGACATATTTGTAGCTACACTATACATGTTTTGTGTTAATTTTAAACTGGAGTCAATGTCTTTGAGCCCTAGGCTCTTCTTCTTACCTTTTGCTCCATTAGTGCTTCTTCTGTTAAAAGGCATGAAATGTTACTGGAATCTACATGGAAAATAATGACTGCATGCTTTCTGTTAAAGTTTACATACAGCAAATGTTTGCCACATGGAAATACATTTTTGAATATACTTTGGTTGTAATTTATGCATCATGTGTTTCTTGGGAATTTTTTTCTTTTTTTTTTTTGGTACAAGGGATTGAACACAGGGGCACATAAAACACTGAGCCACATCCTCAGTCTTTTTAATTTTGATACAGGGCCTAAGTTGTTGAGGCTGGCTTTGAACTTTCAATCCTCCTGTCTCAGACTCCCAAGCCACTGGGATTATAGATGTGTGCAACTAGGCCTGTCTTTGTTTCTTGGGAATTTTGAGAAGAAACTTGTTTTATACTTTTTTTTTGTAGAGTAAACACCATTTGGACTATGAAGCAGATGCTAAGTCTTTTACCTGTATCTCAGTCTTCAAGTCCAGTTTCTTGCCTGCTGTTGCCCTATTTCATAGTACTTTTAGTGCCTGGGTGGGGTTTGGAGAGGGCATTGAGAGGACTTTCATGTGTCCTCAGCAGACAGATTTGCTCCTGGAAAGAGGGTGTTTATGGGGTTGATTCCTGAAAAGGGTGCATAAAAATACCTAAAGAGTTGTTGTTAAAAGTTTTCCTCTTCTTACTTTTAGGATATAGGACTTAGTTTGGTCACATCCCTCCTTTTTAAGGACTCTTTCCAGGCCTATTTACAGCTACAATATAAAGAGTGAGATTGCAGTTTACAGAAAAGAGAAGCCTGATAATTCTTGCTCAAAAATATGACAGGGAATCATGTAGATGCTTTCTGGGAAGTGCCAGGTGCCTTCCTAGTGGATACATCTGCCAATTAAAGACATTTTAATTAAGCTATTGGATTTGTGATTCTAATAATGGAATTTTTCTTGGCTTTGTAAAAAAAAAAAGTGACTTCAGTTAAAACTATGTGAAATGACTCATGGTTTTCCCTGAAAATATTAGTTTGTTTTTCCATCCCTGAGGGCTAATGGGTTGCAGCTGTTCAATAAATATATTTGTTAAATGAATAACAAATCCTAGAATGTCTTTATCTTCCCAACCTAATTACTCTGACCTTTCTGGTATTGATTTTATTCTAGTCATAACTTTAAAAGAATCACCAAACCTTTCACCAAATTGCAGCCCCATTGATACAACCAACTAAGAAGACCATCTTCCTCAAGTGAAGGAACAATAACAATCCCTCTAAAACTATTATATTGGTACCTGTTGACTTGCTTATTCTAGCTGTCTGGATATGTGAACTATCCAACTGGCTGTGTGAGCGTACGTTCAGAAATCCTGAGTTGACATCAGAATGTTCAACTCAGGAATAATCTGGATGTGGCTTTTGTCAGAAATTATTTGCATTTCTAAGCAAATCACATGAACTTCTAGTACAATCCTGCATCTCCTCATGCCAAGCGGAGGGGCCAGTTGAACATTTGGCAATTGACTAAGTCTTTAAAATCCATACTACTTGATGATTTTTCTAAATTTTAAATTAAATCCATGTTATTTTTGTCTACTGGTGCAGTTGGTTTAGAGACATTAATCCAGGCTGGTGGGTTACTTAGTAACTTGTGTTTATTAAAAGCAATTCCTTAATATAAATTCCAGTAATTCCTATGTTGTGATTGGCTGTTAACCTTTCAAGGAACTTTAGAAATGGTGCATTGTTCAGTTTGGAATACAAGAAGTCATGCCTTCCTTTTGTTTTAGTTCTGGCTTCTCTAATCACTAGAGGTTTTCTATGAGATTCAGAATCTAACTTCAAGATGAAAGATTAGAAAGCTATACAAAGTGTACCTAAATATTAACATTGCATTGTTTAATAATAATGCAAAATTTCATCAATATTCTTCCCTTTATATGCTTCTCTGATCAAGTTTGTTTCATTCTAAATAAAATCAAGTGATATTTTCAAATTTTTTATTGAGCTATGTCCAAAAATAAATACATAACATAAAGAAAATGCTTATCGACTTTCTGAAGTAACACAAATACTGCTATTCTCTGCATAATCAAACATGGCCATTCATATCAAGTCTTTATCTGATAAGTAGGTACTTGGGCCCTTGAATGAGAGTTAAAGACATGTTCCCTCCATGACTTATTAAGGTCCTTGAAAGCCAGGAAGAAGAATTTTTATTGTTAGTTGGTTGTAGGTTCCTTGACAGAGAGTAAGGGATGAAGCATCTTTTTGTGAGAACACTTTGGCAATTGAGTTGGAGTGGAATAATAGAAGAAAGGGGGATGTGATTATCTGACGTCAGGTGATGACAGTATGATATAAGAGCCCTGGTCATTGAGATGAAGAAGGGAAAACTTCAGGAAGTCAGACATCAGAGTTCTTTGTTGCATGTGGAAAGGACACAAGTATGATCACTAACATATTCTACCCCCACTCAGGCCAGCTGATCGCTGCATTTCTTCTTGCTGGGCTCTGGGTATCCTGCGAATTATGCAAATGTTTGACAAGTATTTCCTAATCAATGTTAAGGATTGGCCTTGTGCTGTATGCCAGAGATAGTATTAAGCAGTACTTGGAATAACATATGAAATTTCAAGGATGATTAGTGTTAGGAAATGAAATCCTTTTGCCACTGACCAGTTGTATATCTCTGTGCAAGTTACTAACTTCTTGGAGTCCCCGTTTCTTCATGTTTCAATTGGGATGTTAGTTTCTATTTCATAAGGCCCAGGAAGGAATGCATACCTAAATAAGTATAAATGAAAAGTGCTTAGAACAGTGTCTGGCAAAAAGTTAATGTTTTATGTGTTTGTTATTCTTGTTTTTATTAACACATAAAACAACCTTATGCAATAGGTACCACTTTACAAATTTAAAAAGTAAGACTCGAAGAGGCTAGGTAAATTGCTCAGGGTCATAGGCTGGTAGATAGATGATAGACAGTTTGACTCCAACACCTGCTTTCCTATCTTGAATAGATTCCTGTTTCTTATCCCACATGGTAGGTGCTAGGGATGCTGATTCGAGTAAAAACAGTGTGGGATTGTTCTCATGGAGTTTTCGAGATGCAGTCATCCCTAATGTAGATTTGCTATCTTTAAAATAAAATTAGCACACAGGTTATTGGCTACAGTTTTTTTTTCCTCAATGTTTTCATATTTTATAATTTTTTTGAAGTTCTTTGTCAAAAAGTATTATAGTTTGTGTTTTTACATAGGCTTTAAAAATTTGTTATTTTTGCCTAATACCATTGAAATGTACAGCACATACAACTGTCATGTATTCAGTATTCAGTGGTTATTTTCTGGAGGCAGGGAGGAGATGACTCTTGAATATAGCATATCAGGTTCTGGAGTAAGTATCAATATTCTGAGACACTTTGGTGCCATTCATCTCTCTCCTTGGCCCTAGAGTCTTGTATCTCTCCCATTTGTGAGCCTGGTGAAGTGATGATGGCATTTCTAATCATTTTTTTTTACAGTTAATTCAGAAAATTCTACAGAGTAGTGGCAAAGTAAATTTTAACTGTTCTTTAACTTGATGAAATTATTGTGTATAACTATAGGAGGTCAGATTTTAATTATAGGTGGGAAGATTGCTGTGGCAGTAAAGAACGAAAATTGTCAATTTCTCCAGAGGTTCTCTAGAATGGAATCTGCCATCACTGATTTCCATATTTTGACATTGTTACACTAATGCTTATCATCTTTGTTCTCATAAATAACTCACAAATCTATACCTATTATTGTGGGTTTCCCCTTCCCACACCCTTCTCTCTCTTTTCTTTCTTGGTCTGAGAATTGAACCCAGGGCCTCATGCATGCTAAGAACAGGCTCTACCATTGAGCTATACCACCAGCCCCAGTATTGTGTTTTTCTAAGTAAATGCCAGTTTTTTCTGGTTTTGCATGACACTCATGGATAGAATGAATTCTTTAGTGGAGGAAAAATAAAATAAAATCTCATCTTTTAAAATATACTCTGTATTCTTTGATTTACCCTTTTGTGTAAATTATGTATCTTATGATTTAGTTAAAGTTCCATTCATTCTAGAAAAAACTTTTCAAAAATTTCATGAGTACAGACTTGATTAAGGATGACCGAACTGGAGGTTTTGCCATCCTTAATGTTTTAGTGTCATTCTAGTACTGGAACCAGAAATTCAGCAAATGCCCAGATAAGAGATAAGTGCTAAGGGACCCATCACAGAATAGTCATTTTGTTGGTTTGACTTGATTCACTGGCTTATTTTGGAAACATGAGGCCAGCATGACTCATTTTTAACCCTTCTGGTTCCGTGTGAATACTGCCTGTTTTGCATTTCCCCATGTTCAGGGAGAAGTCCCAGTGTGGACTCCTTTTGTGAGCTCTGTGCTTCTAATGCCAGTGTCTGGAGCAATAATTTCTGTACCTTTAATTAAAAGCAGAAGGAAAACTACAATCAGTAACGGAATTATGGTTAAATTCACCTCATTTAAGGATACTGCCTTTTCATTTTTCCTGTTTTAGACAGGATAATACTCTATCACTAGAGCCATATGTTTTTAACACTAGAAATGCACATTTCAACAACTGAGAAAAAAGGAAGAGAGCTCATTCTTGCCTGGGGGTCTGTGCTTCTATCTTCTGGTGGGTTGACTCTGTCCTTTTTTCTGACCTCTTTTTCTCTGAAAGGCTGGTTGATAAATTGTCCTACAAGGTAAGTTCTCTTTAATTATAGGCACATTATGGACATGATGGTTGGAATGAGATTAGAAAAGAAAAGCTTGGAAAATCTTTCATGTGTTAGTTTGTGTTTAACAGCACAGGAAAACTCCTTTCTGAAACTATGGTACTTTATATATAAGTAAAACTAAAACTACTTGAAATCACTGGTGGGGATGGAATTTTGCTTTTCCAATTCATGAAAAATGCAAGAAATCAAAAAGTGGATCTTGAAAGAAATATGTATGGCATGTTTTATGGTATATATAATCATTTTCCTTTTGTCAAGTGTGATGTTATTGAAAGATGTAGAAAGGTAACTAGGACAATGATTCTCAAATTATCCCCCCCCCAAAAAATAAAATGTCCCCCATTCCACTCCGTAGATTGTTATTCAGAAGGTTTGGGTGGAGCTGGAACCCTTCCTTTCAATAGTCTTCTCAGAAAATCCTGACATAGGTGATCATTAACTATACTTTGAGAAAAAAACTCATTTTATACTCAATCTTTTGCCTCTCCTTTTATGTTTTCAGCATTTATTCTTACTGATTTCCACAGACATTCTCACATAATAACATATTTCAGTACAAACACCTCATTATTGTCTTGGAGTGCTTATAATGGAGTAAAACACTTTCTCTCATCTTATTAATAATTCCTATTTTTTTGATGGACAGAATCAGAAAACCACAGTTGGCAGTAATATGTTAGAGATAATATTATGTGTCCTTCTGAATGGCAGATGATTAGATAAGAGAAGTTGAGGAAGACATAGGAGGAAGTGATAAATAGTCTAATAATACAGAAGGAAGGAAAGGGAGTCTGATTACACTGAGAGCCTTCATGGGCTGTCCAGCTAAGGTGTTTAAACTCCCTCTGGTAGGTACTATGTTGATACCGAGCATTTTCGAGCAGGGGACTCACCTGATGGAAACAAATGTGCTCCTCAGCAAGGACCACACAGTATCTAGTCCAGAAACAGGATCAAGAAACAGGGAGTAAAGCAGACTGGTTTGTCACCATAAAGGCAGAAGAGAACAAGGGTGAGGATTTGGGTGCAGAATTTGGTGAGACCAACTTTGAAAGCCTTTGCAATAGGGTTCTCCAACTCTGTATTCCTGAACATAGCCGGTAAATTGATATTTCCAGCAATTGCATGCTAATGATATGTAACTTTAAGACTACTGTGTAAGTCAGGTTTTTGTGGTGATAAAAATACCTGACAAGGACAATTTAGAGGAGGAAAAGTTTATTTTGGCTCATGGTTTCAGAGATGCAGTCATTATTAGGCTGATTCCATTATTCTGGGCCCAAGATCAGGCAGAACATCATGGCAGAAGGGTGCAGTGGAGGAGCACAGCTCTGTTGATGGCATCCTAGAAATGCGTGTGTAGCGGCCACAAGGAAGATGAACCCTTTCAGTGCATGCCCCTAGTGACCTATCTCCTCCAAATAGGCCCCACCTGCCTTCAGTTATCACCCAGTTAGTCCACTCAAATTAGGATGGACTGACTAGGTTGTGCGCTTATAATCTAATCATTTCACCTCTGAATATTCCTGTATTAACACAGTAGCTTTGGGGGAACACCTCATATCCAAACCATAACAACTACCTAGGTTAGCCATCAGTTTCTCCCACACATAGAAATTGAAGAGACCAGGATTCAAATCTAGAACAATTGACTCAAAGCTTTAAGACTTAAAAAAAATTTATAATTTGTCTTTTTATAAAGTGATACAGACTGATAACAAATATACAGAAATGAATGAATTGAAAATGAAAGTCCCTCGAGGTCCCACCCTGGAGAGATCAGCTAAGAAAAGAAATCAGCACATGGTAATGATATGTAACTTGAAGACGATTGTGTACGCACAGGGGTTCCAGACTTTTTTCTTCCAAGTACCAATATAAACTAATACATATATATTCGTACTCCAAGGATGAAGTCGTGCTTTGTATGTTAATTTACAATTTGTTTTTTTCACTTAATGTTCTAACTTGAGCAAGTCTGTGGCTCAGTGCACAAACATGTGGGTCTCTTCTAAAGGCTTGATTTGAAGCCAGATTTTTTTTTAATATGCCCTTTTATGGCTATTTATTTTATTTTATTTCAGTTTCTAATGTAAGTATATTCATACTACCTAATTAAATAAAATACATGCCACAAAAGTGGACAACCAAACAAAAGCCAATGAAGAAAATATACATCAAACTCTCCTCTCTCATGCTATTGGATTCAAACATGGACATCCAATTCTACTTAAAAATAAAATAATAATAGTAACTAGCTTTTATTAGTTTTTTTTACTGTGTACTAGGTACAGTTGAAAGAATATTACATGCTGATATTAAATTTTATTCTTCACAAACTGTTATGAGGAAACGACTCTTACAGTGGTCACTTTGAAAATACAAAAAACTGGTAAAGAATCCAAAAATCTTTTCCAGGATCATAGATTTATTACTTGATACCAGGATTTGAGTTTTGTCTTATAAAAAGCATTATAATAAATTTATGTATACACACATTGAGCATTTGTCACTCATTCTGTGCCTGGTCAGATGATTTTTTCTAGGACCTCAGATCTAGCACAATATACGGACTATATCAGACACTCTGTAACTGTTTCTTCAATATTATTAATTCCATTAATATTCCATGATTTTAAATTTTTTCAGATTTTGCAGCCCAGATAAAATACCCAGACCAGAGCATTCTCTTTGGCTGTGATATTAGTATAGGCTACTAGATAAAAGATTTAAGTCTAGAGTCAACAAGATTTGATTACTTAACAACTGTGTGGCCCTATGCAGCTATTTATTTTTGTTTCCAAAATTTTAATATTTTTAAACCATTTCTGCTGTGTGTGTGTGTGTGTGTGTGTGTGTGTGTAGCATTTGGGCAGAACAATCTATGGGGAAATCTTAGAATTGGAATTTCTTGGTCAATAGGAGTGTATATTGTAAAAAAAAAAATGCCAATTTTTCTTGTAGTTTGCCTTCTAGTTCATCTATTGCATTTAGTTGTCATGTCTCCTTAGTCTTTTTAAATCTGGAGTTGTTGCTCAATCTTTCTATTTCGACACTTTTTAAAAAGAATACTGGCTGGTGGTTTTATAGAAAATCCCTTGATTTGGATTTATCCGATGTTTCTTCAGGTGTATTGTAATCAAGAGTGCGTCCTAATCTGGTGGTGGTCAAGGTGTCTTTCCTGAGGAATCTGGTTAAACTAACACTGGGAAGATGAATCAGAAGTAGAAGTGTGAACCAAGGAGGGGGGTATTTTCATTGATTTTGCACAGTGCATTTTAGCAACCCAAAGGTGCCAGTGTGTAGAGAAGGGCAAGTGAAAGAAGATTGGCCAGGAATGAGCTGGGTCAGACTCAGATTTGCAGGACCTCAACACCTGTGGTGTTGAGTTCTGCAGTTTCAGTGACCTGCAGTCAACAAAGAAGGATGAGTACAATGCAAGATATTTCGAGATAAAAAGGGACCACATTTGCATAAATTTTATTGCATTATGTTACATTTGTTCTACTTTATTACTAGTTATTTTTGTTAATCTCTTACTGTGCTTAACTTACAAAATAAACTTTGTCATAGGTAGGAATACTAAGAGGGAAATCATGTGTAAAGTTTTGTGCTATTCATTGTTTTAGTCATCCACTGGGGATCTTGGAACATATTCTCTATGGATGAGGTGGGGGGAACTACAATAGGATATTAATAGTGATGGCAAGCCACTAAGGAGCTTTAAGCAAAGAAATGACAGTATTCCAGTCAAGTTTTTAAAAGATCACAATGCAGGTCGTATATCGAATTAATCAAAGAGGAGCCAGCTAGAAAGAAACACACCAGTTAGAAGGCTGTTCTAGCAATGTAGACAGAAAAGGGCAGAAGTGGTTAGGGTAAGAAGATCTTGAAAAGATGGTGAGAAGATGCAGACTGGAGAGACAGTTTAGAGATTGCATTGAAATCCTTAGATATAGGTGGCAGGTAGGACTTGAGGTTGAAGGACAGGCAGGGAGGGGTAGGGAGGTGTTTCCAGGGTTTGCCATTTTGTGTAATCCACTGGGTGTTGGTTTCATTTGTGGAGATGAAAGATGCATTTCTTCACCTTTTGACAGTGAAATTAGAAGCATCACCATCTCCAGCTTCCTTAGATGCTGATGTTTACAATATTTTCCCTTAGTTTTGCTCCTATATTGTGTTATGTTCATTTAATTTCCAAGTTCTATGATTTTTCTTCAGTGTCCTCTGTAGCTATTATCCATCTCCATTCCTTTCAGACTCGACCAACCTCATTCCACAGTTGCACTTTTCTCCCCTTTGGGTGGCTACTTGCTGCCCTCTCTCCAACTTTATCCATCACTGTCAGATGATTTAAATCTATAAATGTGTACTGAGTGCCTAGTTTGGGCAGATCACCTTATGGGTGAGAGTTGAGAATTAAACAAGAAGGTAAAAATATATGAGGATCAATTCCTGATTGTAATTTGAAGAGAAAGAAAAGGACATTTTACCTGGCGATGAGGAGACAATCTTGACACACTCCTTATGTAAAAATAAATTATATAAGGATCAAAGCTGTTTATACAAAAATGCCTAACCATCAAATTATTGGCAGAAAATAAAGGTAGATGAATGGTAAAATTTTTATGATCAGTGAGTTTGAAGACCTTGTAATGAATGTTCAGGGACTGAGATGTAGATATCATAAAAAAGATTGATTTGGATGAGAGTATAACTTAGTCATTGAGCACTGGTCTGGCATGCACAAGGCCCTAGGTTTGATCCCCAGCCCCACAAAAACAAACAAACAAACAACCCCCCACACACCAACTTAAATTTTTACATTTTATATAAAAACAAAACAACTTCTGTCAACCAAGAATTTTTACTTATTTAATAAATGTAAAGAATGATGGAAATAGAAAAATCTCCATTTTCAAATATCACAGTAATAATTGTTTTGGGCAAAAATCATCTTTATTTGCTAAAATTAATGGGTAACAGAATATTTTCAAAGCAGTATGGAGATTTCTTGGAAGACTGGGAATGGAACCACCATTTGACCCAGCTATCCCTCTCCTTGGTCTATATACCCAAAGGACTTAAAAACAACATACTACAGGGAAAAAAACAGCCACGTCAATGTTTATAGCAGCACAATTCACAGTAGCTAAACAATGGAACCAACCTAGATGCCCTTCAATAAATGAATGGATAAAAACATGTGGCATTTATACACAATGGAATTTTACTCAGCAATAAAAGAGAATAAAATCATGGTATTTGAAGGTAAATGGATTGAGTTGGAGAAGATAATGCTAAGTGAAGTTAGCCAATTCCAAAAAAACAAATGCCAAATGTTTTCTCTTATATAAGGAGGCTGATTCATAGTGGGATAGGGAGAGGGAACATGGGAGGAGTAGACGAACTCTAGATAATCAGGCAGAGGGGTTCGAGGGGGGAGAGGAGGCATGGGGTTATAAATGATGGTGGAATGTGATGATCTTATTATCCAAAGTATCTGTATGAAGATACGAATTGGTGTGAATATACTTTGTATACAACCAGAGATATGAGAAATTGTGCCTTATATATGAAATAAGAATTGTAATGCATTCTGCTGTCATAAAAAATAAAAATGAAGAAAAATATTTTCAGAATCTAAAAATAACTACCTACAACATACTACAACATACTTTTTTTTTTTTTTAATGGGGCTGAGAATTGAACCCAGGGCCTCATGCATGAGATATCACTGAGATATCCCCCTGACTCCAAATACTTTATAGTTACAATTGAAAATATAGTATCTTCATAGGGGAGAAAACCACAGAGGTATTAATGGTCAAAGTTAACATTACCAATAATCAGATAAATCTATGATCTATGTATCCTGATGCACTAAGAAAATATATCCTTGCCCTAGAAGCATTTTTGCTAGCAATTACATAAATCTCATCATTTCCTCTAATTTTTCTCTGTAGCAGTTGCCATCATTTTTATTACACAATTGTGTAAATAATTGTTTAATAGTTTTACCTCTCCGTCCCAGCATTTGCTCCTAGCAAATATGTCTCTTTGCTTACCATTTTTTTTTTCTTTTGTACTGGGGATTGAACTCAGGGGCACTGACCACTGAGAAACCTCCCTAGGAATACAAAATCAAAATATTTTGTATTTTATTTAGAGAACAGGGTCTCACTGAGTTGCTTAGCACGTCACTTTTGCTGAGGTTGGCTTTGAACTCATGATTCTCCATCCCACAGCCTCTCAAGCTGCTGGGATTACAGGCATGCACCACACTCCCAGCTCTTTGCTTACCAGTTTCTAACACAACACAGGGTTCATAAACAATGTTGAATAAGTGAATGAATAAATAAATTTTTTTGGAGCTAGCAGTATTTGTGGGAGAGATGTATTTATCCTTGGAACATAGTGAGAAACAACAATTGGATATCCTGGTGGAAATGAAGGGAGCACCTTTGGAAGGTATGCTGCTAACATTCAAATTAAGTTGAAGCCATGAAAAAAAAAATGTGTCCTATAGGAGGTGTGTCAGGAATAAAGATGGAAAATTGGTATTTGCAATGTGGATTGAGGGGTGAGGGAGGAAAAAAGAGAATAACCTCTACTTTGCAGAAGCCAAGTCATAAAAGTTTGTTCTAAAGTAGAAAATATTCCACTGATGAAGGCAAGGCATTTAGAAGGTTATTTATAACAATCTTAGAGGACTTTTATTTGAGGCAATATTTAAAGTTTTAATGTGCATAAAAATATCCTAGGCTGTTTGGTAAAAAATGGAGATCCCTGGGGCATCCTTTCCAGAAATTCTGACTCAATGGGTTCTATAAATCTATTTATTATTGCCAGCACCCACCTCCTCCACCAAGTTTTTGTGATGCAGGTGGTCCAGGAACCACACTGTGAGGAAACCATATTAAAGTTAGGGGGATGTCACAGGGCAGGAAGGCAGGGAGGGAGCAAATGGTAAATGAATGGGCTTTGCTGGTAATAAGGGGTTCTTCAAGGACTGAGGGTGTAGCTCAGTGGTGGAGCACTTGCCTAGCACCTACCACCACCACCACCACCACACACACACACACACACACACACACACACACACACACACACACAAAAGAAAAGGAGCTTTTCTTTTTTTCAAGAGTTGTAAAGTGAATTGCCAGAGAATATTATGAAAGGCACTGTCTTTTCCTGGGGGTTGGAAGTTTGTTCACTGCATGGAAGAAATTGTCTAATGTAAAACCAAACATGAGTGCAACTACCCACAGTGAAAATTCTTGTGGGTGGGGATTTTTGGAGAAGCAGTGGACGAATATTTCAAGATAGTTGTCTTGCTTTTGGATAGTAAGTTCATTTGTTGAAGAACTGTTCTCAGGAAATTTATGAAAAATTTAAAAAGTCTATTAGTCATGCCCAAGGACTGAACCCAACTTTGGAGTTTCAGGCAACTGGCAGGCAGAAGAATGATGTCATTTAAAAAATTTACTTGTGATTCATTTCACTTCATTGCATTAGGTATCTATTGGTGGTGGTTTCTTAAAAGCAAATTGGAATAAAAAGGAAATTATATTAAAATGTAAATTAAAGTTTGGTGTCTCGTGGGTGACTTAGGTTTGGAATACATAATCTCTAGGAAACTTTAGTATTTTAACAGCAGGCAAGTAAAATTAACATCCCCATACAATTCATGATGAAAAAAAATCTGTGTACTGGGGCTGGAGCTATGTTCAGTGCTAGAGTACTTGCCTAGCATGTGTGAGGCACTGGATTCGATTCTTAGCACCACATTAAAAAAAAAAAAGATGCGTTGACAACTGAGCAATATATTTTTAAAAATCTGTGTACAAATATAAATTTCTCCTGGACATCTCAAATTTATTTACCAAATGTTTTATAATTCATATTAATTGAATCATCACATTAAAAAATCGTCACCTCAGGCTTCTAAGTTAGAACGTTTTTAGTATATGAAATATCTTTCAAATACAACAAAATTTAGAATTTATCTTTAAAACCAATAAATCTTTTGAATTGAAATCTGTCTTGGTAGAGTTTGGATTTGTTAATAAAATGTACCAGGTGTTTAGGCCTCAGACACTGAGCATTCTTCCTAAAAGTGAAGGGAATGAGTGCTCTTTTATTTCTTTGGCAGGAAAAAGGTTATGAGTCATACATTTGTAACACTGAACTAAAATCTTCATTTTTGTAGTAAATCCTGTCATTCTTACCTAAGGCTCAAGGATTTGACCCTTCCCTGGATTTTACTGATACCTCTTAAAGTCCAATTTCTAATTTTCATGGGTGACTAAAACTGGTTCTGGGTTCCTGCGCAACTAGTTTTGGATTCCTGTTTCAAGAGTTGCTCAAGTTTCCTATTTCTAGGCTCTCGTTTTCTTATCTATAAAATGGGGAGTGCTTACTGACATCAAGAATTGTGCTGCTTTACAAGCATTATCTCATTTTTCCTTTTTAGCACCTGTAATTTGACAGTGTCTACTGTTAACTCTTTGTATTTGGGGAGCCTGTGATTCTGCAGTCAGTGGTGGGTGAAGTCAGAATTTGAAACCAGATAGTCTCACCCTGGGTTGCACCTCTAATCAATAAGCTCAACTGTGTCCTGTTTGAACAGGCTGTTGTCAGGGTATCTGAGATCATGTGTATTAATGTCTGATTTCAGTTAACCAGGGAAGGAAAGCTGTCTATTAATGGTACCTATTATTATTACGACAGCTGTTTTGCTATGGTGGTTTGCATTGAAGGTGACATGTAACCTGACAGTAGTACCTCTCCTGACTAGAATTACTAGGACAACTGTTAGATAACTGAATGTCTGTCAAAAATGAATTGCCAAAAAGCAAGTAATTGCACATCAACCATCTGTGATATCTATAATAACTTTCAGAAGTCATTAACCTCATTTCTTTAACCATTTGCTGTGAGAAAGGACGAATTTTCTTTGTTTCCTACCTGTAACCTGGGGACTATAACGGAATTTTTTATACACTTGACTTGCACTTCACTTGAGTTCTTCTGGCTAAGTATTATTGTCTTCCTTTAAAGGATGAAAATAAGTTGAACAAAAGGGATAAATAGGATGTAGTAGGTAGGCTTCCCTAGTGGGAAAACCTGGATTCTCCCAGAGATGTTTGTAGACCTAAAACTTGAGTTCTTGGTGCTTAGGGAACCCAATCACTTCATTCTGGTATCAGAATAAAAATTTTGTATTGCACTATGCAAAACAGTATTTTTATGGCCAAACGTATGACTCCATTGCCCTTAGGGTAGCCTAGATTTGCTCAAAATAATTTAAAACAAATATCAGGAGTGGTTTACTTAATACTCTTTTCTATAGCCACTGCATTCTTGCTGATCAGATCAAATCTAAACTAGTCTGTTGCTGAATGTGTATCCTGAATATTCCTCTAGAGGTAAGAGATGAGAACCTGGCCCTTAATAGATACTCATTGTGTTAGTTAGCTTTGCATCCCTGTGACCAAAATACCCAATAAAAACAACTTATAGGAGGGAAAATTTATTTTGGTTCACAGGTTTAGAGGCTTAATGATGGAAGGTCAAGTCCATTTTGTGGGGGGCCCAAGGTGAGGCTGGGCATTATGGTGGAAGGGCGTGGTAGAAGGATGCATCAGAGAAAGAGGGGAAGGGGCTGCATAGAAGATGAACCCTTCCAGGGCATGTCCTCAACAACCCACCTCCTCCAACCATGCCCCACCTACCACTTAGTCCATTTAAACTAGGATGGGCATATTAGGTTACAGCTGTCATAATCTAATCATTTCGCCTCTGACTGTTCCCTCATCAAACCAGAAACTTTTATATGCAGTAAAAACTATTTCTGATATTCTGGTCAAGTTGTATATTTCCCCCATGAATTTTGATTTTGTCTTTTCATTTTCATTCAGTTCAATGTCTTTTTTATTGCACTGGAGACTTTCTTTTTTTGTTCTTTGGAAAGTATATTAAGGATATGTTACTGAATTTTCAAGTCAGACTGTTTTTTTTTTAATTTTAATTTTTAGTTATAGATTGACAAGTTATAGTTGTGCAAGTTTAATTTTTATCCTGCCAATATTTTAGTACAGATAAATTATCAATCTTGGTGACCGCACATTTCTGATTGGTAGGTAATACAGATTAATATAGAAAATTCAAAATCATTTTTGTTTTCAGGTCTGAATTTTTAGACTCTTTCAAAATGGACAGACAAGGATGGGCCTCGATCTTTTTTTTTTTTTTTTCTCTACAGCGAGTTCAATCTGTAACAGTGCGACTCAGGAGAGTCTTCTTTGTACCTGTCATTTAAAGCATGGGAATAGCCCTTTACCTCCCTTTATCTAAATCAGATTAGGTCAGCACAGCCCACGGCCTAGGTTACAATGATTTCCTTTAAGTATTGCCAATTAAGTAAACTGCAGGGTGTTCTTCCTGGAAGACATGAATTCTATAACCAAAGAATGACTGTTGGTGTGGCCAAGTGAGACACCAGAAGGTGGCATAAGGTGTTCCCACCCCTCCCCTGCTGGCAGATCACATCTGCTTATCCAGGTCACCACGGCACTCAGGGAGCAAAGGACATAGCTGGGTAACGGTGGTGCCAGCTCTTCATTCAGTACATGGTCTCCAAGGAGACTGTTCACTGTTTGGTAGTCTCCTTTCAGTATTCCAGAAAATATTACTTTATGTATGAAGATGGGCCAGGAGTTCAAACAAAACAAAAAGGGGTGGTGGTGGTGGTGGTGGAAAAATTAAGGATGAAAAAAGTCACCAAATTGGGCTGGGGATGTTGCCTATGAGGTACTGAGGTTCCACCTCTAGCTCCACAAAAAAAAAAAAAAGAAAGAAGGAAATTGTGGTAAATTAAGGTCACAAAAATAGACACTGTACTAGATCCAATATCTTCTCTGTTCAATCTTGGCATTATTTGTTGCTTGTTTTAAAGAGCAGAATCATAGAAGTTCTTCCATAGTCTCTTGGGGGAGTTGAGACAATTGGGACCCAATAGCCATAGTTTGATCTCATCCCCTTTGGACTGGCTGGCTGCTCACTTGCTTTTGGAAACTACTTGTCAGCTGGGCACCAGGGACAGGGGTTGAGCTCTATGTGCTTACTGTGAACACACAGGGTTATGACACCCAGGTTTCCAGTCCTAGCAGGAAGCAAATGCTGCCTTACACATGAGAAAGGTCAGTTAAAAGAAGAAAGCGGTGGTCTTTGAAAGCTACGGTGAGGAATGGGGTTAGAGATAAAAACTAGAAGGCAGAAACTCTAAAGCAAAATGAGCCTCCAGAAGGTATCTTACAGGTATCATGGCTGTCACTCAGATGTCATCAAATCTCAAGAAAACAGGCTGTTCTGGGGTAAAGTTTAAGGAATCAGGTTGAAATTAAATCAGGCATTTCTGATGAATGTTGGTTGTAAGCCCCTATGAGTGGGATGAAGGGGACCATTTGTGAAGGAGGGTAAGCCTGGGAGGTGCTCAGGAAGAAGGCATCATAGGCAAGTTAGGAATAGACCAAGCTCACAGCCAGGCTTGTCTGACTGCAGGGCTGAGTTTGCACTTGGCATTTCCATAGTGTACTGGACCTCTGCTTTGAAAAAGGAGCTATATTTTATTCTTGCGTGACATTGAATACTTCCCATCTGCCTTTGACTTTCTGCTTCAGTATATTTCTGATTCTCTAAATTGCACTGTTCATTTTTATATTTAGCCCTTGAAGTCATCTTCAACCGGTCTTCCCCATGCTGGTTGCAGAAGTGTGAGGAATTAGAGAAGATGCTCTGCCAGCTTCGTGCCAGTTCTACTGTGCTGTTAATGTCACAAGGATTACTTCCTTTCCTGAAGTACCATTTACTTATAATCATGGTACTCAGGTTGTTTTCATTTCTTCATTGGAGGCTTAACATTCTATTTGTGGATCCACTGCTGGAATAATTAAGTATTTCAGGTGCTCAGCCCTAGGCTAGGGGTGGGGGTGTGTATGCTAGAACCCCCCCCCACACACACACACCCCTTTTAGAAGAATCTGGAAATATGAATTTTTATATGAAAATCTTACAAGTTTTAAATGTTGATAAAGGTGGGGCAGGATGTAGGTGAGCTAAGAGAAGAGGGAGGAGTTATTTCTGTTACTTCCCGTACCTGGGACAAAGGTACAGAGTCAGTAGAGAATGTGTGTTTTCCTTATCAGTACTGACCCTAGTCCCTGTGGGCTCTTCTGAATCACCCTTTCTAGGTTAAACCTGCTGCTTTTATCAGGATATAGGTCCGGCTGCCTGAACAGCAACTCAAAGTATTAAATCAGATATAAATTATTTCTCTCCTAATGGTCTGAGTGTAGGCAAACTAAGGTGCTCCTTTTTTCTTCTTGTTTTGCCTTGGCTCATCCTCATGACCCGACATGTTTCACCTTTGTGTGTACATGCCAGCTGGCAGGAGGGGAAGGGGTGGGTGGAGAAGGCCATGCCCTTTCTTTGCAGGGCAGGATCCAGATGGTACCACTTCTGTTCACGCCCTGTTGCCCAGAATTTAGTGATGTGGCCATTCCTCACTCAAAGGAAGGATAGAAAATGTGGGTTTTAGTTGGGCAGCTATATATTAGCTAAAAATTAAGCACTTAATCAGAAAGAAAGAATAGGTATTATGGGATGCTTTGCACTTGTGGGTTGCAGTTTCTATGAGGTAAGGTTATCCCTTACCGTATTCATTGCTTCAGTTTTGTAATTATTTTAGCAAACTCTAGTAGCACACATGGCAGGTGATACTTGCCATTCATTTTTCCTGTTTTATTAGAGTCTCATGGCCTACTTTATTTCTGGTTCACTCAACATTGCGTGATGAGTCTGTATTGTTGGTCTTAGAGCAGGGGTCTTCAAACTTTTTGTCTCCTTAAAATTTACCAAAGAGCTGGGGTTGTGGCTAGTCATAGAGTGCTTGCCTAGCATGCGTGAGGCATCACTGGGTTCGATTCCCGGCAGTACATAAAAAAATAAACAAATAAATAAAATAAAAGTATTGTGTCCATCTACTACTAAAAAATTTTTTAAAAAAATTTACTAAAGATGCTGAAAAGTTTTGTTATGTAGGTTATATGTATTTATTATTACTGTATTAAAGTTAAATATTAAATGAGTATACCAGTAAACATTCCATTAACTGTTGGAAATCTCCACTATACAACTGTGAGAGACTGATGTTAGAAAAGCAAATAATGTTTCAGTAATGGTGTGAAAATAATATTGACCTTTTAGACTCCCCTAAAGGATCTGGAGAGACTTGGACCATATTTTGAGAGTCTCCAATCCAGAGAATATATATATTGATTTTGATAATTGTTTATATTATAACTGGAAGTGTCAGGATTAGGTGTTGTCACATAATTAGTTGTTCATAAACCAAGTGTGGCTCAGTGCTACAGTTCTTGCCTAACATTCTCGAAGCTATGAGTTCAGTCCCCAGCAAAGTAAAAAAAAAAAAAAGTCAACTGACCAATGTTTTATATTTAGGAAGTGCTTGCGTTTTATATTTAGGAAGCATTGGTTTTCATTATTACTGGATAATATATTAAATTATGTGTGCAAATTAATAGTGAATATTTTTTTATCTATAATAGTTTAATCCATTCAGGTGTTCAGGATGAACTAAACATTTTATACTTATAGAAGCTCATTACGTTTTATGAGTTTATTTTTGTGCATGCTTATTGTTTTGGGCCACGCTGCCCTAAATCCCCCTTTTCTCACTTGGCACATCCTACATCTTCTAGAAATGAAAAGTGCTGGAGATGTCAGGATATTCTATCGCTTTTGCAGCCAGGCTGTAAGCATATGAACTAGGCACTACCAGTCAGACACCTCCATGTCATTCTGTGAGATAGAAACTAGGGACATGCAGAAGTGCTAGGCAGCTGCACAATGATTCCATGGCAACAATTCCCGATAGAGTTGCGGGAACTGGTGGAACAAGCTTCAGACTCCCCTGCTCCTTGGCAACAGAGATAGCGGTGGGGTTTTCACCAGACCAATGCTTCTGTATGATTTGGGTTAATGTTCCTGAAATTGTAACCTCACCAACCCCGATTTCGATGGTTCTTCTGGAAATATGTGATCTTTTCATTATCCTTCCATGAATTCAAAAGCCATTGTCTTTGCCTTTTGTTAAGAATCCTGTGTGGTCCATTATCAAATATAGTGCTTCTCAAAGTATTGTTTGGAAGCTAAATAATTGTCTTCATGTTTCCAACATTTGAAATTATTTGTTCTATGTTAAGGGTCAGAGGGACTTTTTTTTTTTTTTGGTACCAGGGATTGAACCCAGGGGCGCTTAACCACTGAGCCATATCCCCAGCCTTTTTTTTTTCTTTAATATTTATTTTTAGTTGTAGTCAGACACAATAACTTTATTTTATTTCTTTATTTTTATGTGGTGCTGAGGATCAAACCCAGGGCCTCTCACATGCTAAGCAAGTGCTCTACCACTGAGCCACAACCCCAGCGCCCCCAGCCTTTTTAAAAATATTTTTTTAGAGACAAGATCTTGGTGAGTTACTTAGGGCCTCACTAAGTTACTGAGGTTGGCTTTCAACTGATGATCCTCCTGCCTCAGCCTTCCAAGCCACTGGGATTACAGGCATACACCACCACTCCTGGCTTGGAGTGGCTTTCAAAAGAAATAATTCTACTCTTTACAAGACCCTAATCAATGACTAGTCAGTATTTCCTTTTTATTCTGTCTCTAACTCTTTTTTTAAAAAAATATTTTTAGTTGTTGATGGACCTTTATTTTATTCATTTATTAGTATATGGTGCTGAGAATCGAACCCAGTACCTCACATATTCTAGGTAAGCACTCTACCACGGAGCCACAACTCTAGCCCCATTTTTAACTCTTAATATATCTTCTTTTTTTTTTTTTTTTTCCTGTTAACTTCTTATCACTGAGAAGTGGTAATTCCCCAGTTGGTTGCTGCCAGAATTGTTCAACTCAAGCTCTGGCTCTTTTCAGGTCATTTCTTTCTTGAACATTTTGTAGTGAAAAAACCCTGCAGGCTTGGGGCTTAGGGGTAACACCAGGGATGGTGCAGATAATGAGGGAGAAGAGATAAGTGACTTTCCTTGAAGGGTTTCTCAGCCGTGGACTTGGGCCAAAAAATAGCCTGGAGGGGCTCATTGATCTACTTAAGAGATTTGTAGAATAACAATGTTAGATTTGTAGAATAACAGTGTTATAATTTAAGAGAATGTAGGCTCCTTTCCCTGGTTCCTAAATGAGGAAATGAGTGAGGAGAAGGTACATGTCCAGAGTCACCTCAGTGACTCAGTGGGTTATAAAGGACAAAAGAAATCTAGAAGAAGTGGGAAATGGTGATACAGAGATTGATGTGCATTAGCATAAAACGGAAGGAACTCACAGAACTTGGGTATGTTCACTTCACACCTTTGAGCCTCAGTTTCCTCAATGGCAAAGTAAAGATTCTAATAATAGCTAACATTTATAAAATTGACTATGTGCTAAGAACTATTCTAAAGACTTTATATGCTGACCCAATCTTTGCCACCACCATATGCCATGGTACTGTTACTTCATTTTTTCGTATGCACAGAAAGGCTATCTAACTTACCTATGGGCATGCAGCTAGCATATTGATTTTGGATTGCTACTTCACACATTTCCATGATCTCATCAATACACTTTTAATCCCACAGTTGTGTGGATGAGGTATCAGGACCCAGCCTCCCTGAGTCCTCTGCTCACCATCTCACAAGGCAGGGGTCAAGGTGTGGACCAGGGACTGGGGTCCAACTGAGGTTTGGGCTTCTCTTCAGAGCTCATGTTATTGTTGGCAAAATTAATTTCCTAGTGGCTGTGTGGCATTTGGATCTTCTATACCAGCAGAAGAGCATCTCCTTTGAAAGATCTAACCTCATTAGGTCAGGGCCACCCAGGATAACCTCTCTCGATTATTTGAGTATCAACTGACTAGGGTCCCCAATATCTCTGCAATATCTCTTCACTTGTGCCATATAATGTAACATAATCATGGGAGTAATAGCATTGCCTTTGTCATGTTCTGTTGGTTTGAAGCCAGCTACAAAGTTTTGTCCATACCTGAGGTAAGGAGATTAAACAAACCCATTGTTTCCAAGGAGCAGAAATACAGAGCCTTCTAAGACTTCTGCCTACCACAGCTCTAAACTGAGTTTAAACCCTGTGACCTAGGTAAAGAGTCCATTGCCCCAGAGTTCTTGCTATTAACCACGAAATTCTTCTTTCTTCCTTTGAAGAAACTGAACCTATTTTATATCCAAGCATAGGGTTCTAAATAAAATAACACCCAGCAGCTTCATCCTGGGTGCTCATCAAATATTAATTCCCTTCACACCTCCACTTTGAATGTACAGCTTCAACAAAACATAACCGCCTACGATTTTGTATTTTCCTGACCAGATTTCCAAAAGCCTCTCTAAACCCTCTGGTTATGTAAGTTATCTCAATGTGTTGATGTTTTTTTGAACATGTTATTTGGAATTTGGGACTTGGGTTCTCCACAAATAACCTTAGCTCTGCTTTTGTCTTTGAAACAGATGAAGTGATTGAGAAGAAACAGTGGACACCTTCCCATTTTGTAGACAGAACAACATGGAACAGCCATTTACTCTGAATTCTCTGGTAGGTAGCAGCAACTGATGCTTTACATATGGTTGGAAAATCCAAAATGAAGAACAGAAACGGGCCCAAACAAATGTGAAGTGAGTCACAGTTGCTTTAAGAAGTTCAGCACTTGTAGTTTTTCATGCATCTGTGCGGCCAGCAGTCTCCTTTGAGGAAGTGACTAATAAAGCCATCTTCACAAGACTTAAAAATAATTTTTTTTTCACAACAAAAGTGTAAAATTTTAATTAAGGTAGATTCTACCAGTGTAGTCCTTTGGAAAAACACTGAAGAGAACTTGAGAGTGGTATCATAGCGGGTAAAGCTCTTTGTGCCTCCGTCCCTTTACAGATAAAAATTGGGAGTCTTACCATGTATGCTAATAGTTGAGGAAAACATATTTGATTTAACACCCCAGCTTTGCTTTGGGATCCTTGTGTAAATATCTGCATTCTTGAAACTCTTCTTCCTCTCACTTTTTCCATTATGGCTCAGCAATACGCATACTTCTCTGGCAATACCTTAGAAGAGTGTGTATAATCTCTGTGGCAATTATTTGTGCCTTATGAAAATTGTAGACAATATTTTCCATGTTCCCAGCCTACCACGATGGCTTGATAGATGGAATCGATACTTACTTTACTCCTGACTCTTCGCAACCCATACCTGGCAACCCTATAGAAGTAGCCTTGTAAGCAACAGTGTGCTAACACCCCATCACACCCAAACAGTGAAATAGAAGGCCTGGATCTTGCATCAAAATAGGTTGTGACCTAGTGTTTTTTCTCAACCTCAAGAAAGTCCTTCACAGGGGCTTAGTTACTTTCAGAGCATTTTTGAGAAATAAGGACTGACTTTGCAGGAACTTATTTGCTGACCCTGTGTTGGGAATAATAAAGGTTTGCCCCATGTCCATCTTTGAAGAGGAAGGAATCATCCTCATAGTGTGTCTTACATGCTTTTTCCAAAACGTTATATAGATCAATTTTATTTTTATCTTTAGGGAAAAAGATAATCTAAATATAGCCTTGTTACTTCCTTTTCTGTCTTCCTCACTTCCTTCTCCCTTGCTTTCTCATTCTGTCTCTCATTTTCTTTTTCTTTTTTTCCTGCTTTTTTGGTGTTAGAGATAGAACCCAGGGTCTTATGTGTAGTAGGCATATAACCTGCCACTGACTGATAACTCCATAACCCAACTTTTTTCTGTTTTATTTGATGCATTTATGGATTTATCAGCTCTGCTTCAGGGAATATGCCTCAACCTAGGGAACAGAGATGAATGGAAAATGATTCCTTTTAAAACTCCAAGGAGTTTTGAAGAAAAACATTTATACAGATATAACTAAGACTCAGCAGACTCTACAGTAATGACTGTGGCAAATCACTCTTGCACGTATGGGAAACCAGAAACCCCACTTAGAAAATGCTCTAAATTTCATAGTTTTTTTTTTCCCAAGTTATTTTGTGATGTCATAGAGGCAATTATCTGTGGTTGAATAACAGTATTTTCATTTGTTGGGTTTTATAAGTGAGTATAATTAGGGGAAGTGGGTGGATTGCAATAGTGTTGGAGACATCTCAGTTGGAAGCCTCTGCACACTCACTCCCTGAGTTCTTGAGTTTCAGGTTCCTGTCTCTGATGTAGGGAAACCTCCAAGCGTTTCTCTGAAATTGCCATGTTCTTCAGAGACTAAAAGAACAGCATAACAGGGTGTGGATCAAAATAATTGTGTTTTTTTTTAAGTACTTACACCTTATTTTTTAATTGTCATAGAATATTTTTACATATTTATAAGGTATAGTTTGATAATTAAATTGAAGTATTCAAGGGATAATGATATAATCAGGGTAATTAGCATTTTCATCTCTTCAAATATTTATCATTTCTGTATGTTGGGTACTTTGGGGTTCTTCTTTTCTAATTATTTTAAAACATATAATAATAGTCTATAGTTACCTTACTTTAGAACACTAGAACTAATTCCCGCTATCTAATTGTATATCAATACCTGTTATCTATTGAAGGAAGTATGCTTTAATTTGACATTATGCTAGGAAGGGACTGAGTTTTGGTGTCACTGCCAGTCCTATCTTTTAGAGTTCTGACCAAGTAATCATAGATTAAAAAGTACCAGGTGAGGATCAAAATTGCATATTCCCTTTATTATTAGTAACTTGGATCAGAAGTTTTCTCTCCACTGGAGCATGTGGGAGATTCTTCTTACTGCTTCTGCCTTAAATTGATGAGGTATATCAACTCTACCACTGAAAAGGGAGATGTGGACCCTCAGGGAGAGGAAGCTCAGGCCCCAATAGCCTCCCTGGGGAAGAAAGATCGGGAAGGAGGTTCAGGGCAGGTCAGAAGAGTAGCAGCAGATGTAAAAGGCAAGGCCTGCTTCTGATTTATGGAACCTTGAGAAGCAAGTTTATCGCTCTCTGGTTATATATTAAGCCTTTAGAAGCAAGAGTCGTTTCAGATCCCTGGAGTTCTATTTGCTATAAAATTAACACCAAAGCAGACCAAATGGCGTTGGGAAAACTCCAAAAGTCTAATCCATTGCACTCTATCCATGAAAGTTGAATCAGTAATTCATAACTAAAGGGTTTCTACCTTGATTTCTTTCATAGCATTTTACAAATATTCATCAAATGCTCTGCCCATACTACAGTCAGACTTACAACCTACCCTTAACAGAGCAAAGAGGCCTCAGGCAGCTAAATCTGCATTGGGTTAGCTCTGTTTTGGTGCATGAAATAATGGGAGAGTGATCTAGATTGGAGCATTCGGAGGAAGTTCCCCTGGGAACGCAAGTTAAAACATCCATTCTCTGGTCCACTTTCAGAGATCCTGAGGTTTTAGATGCAAGTGGGGCCAGTTAGGAATTTGCATTTTAAAGAAAGGCCCAGTTTGCAGCTGATGCTGCTGTTGTATGGACCAGGCCTTCAGACACTCTGGTAGCCCATGGAGATCAAGTATGGTCTCACAGCTAAATTCACTGCCTGGAATACAGCCAGGTTCAGTTCTATCTTATTGTTTATGGCTGCATTCACTTTAGGAGATATGAATTCAAGTTGCAAAGGGCCCTTAATAGAAAAAATTTTCTTTTTTTGCCTTTCCCAAGCTCTGATTTCTTATTGAATAATTGAGTAATTATCCTAAATATGCCTACTATATGCATTTCTAGATAGAAATATATTTATTAATAAAATTCAAATATAGTAATTAATATGTGTTTTAGTAATTCGGTATGTTGTTTTCTTGGTCAAGGACTGATTAGCAGCATAATTGCTCTCATGTGGAGTTCTAAATTTTTTATACTTACCACATGGAGATGGGGTTCTTAATGCTGGAAAGGCTTCTGTTGGACTTATTGGAATTTTTTTTTTTTTTTTTTGGTTGGTTGGTTTTCTTTTTATTAAGTGAAGATGTTTGGGAGGCCCTGGAAGCTTCTTTTTAAAGTAGATATATTCTGGAATAGATCAAATCCTCATAGTAACTTTGAATCCAAGCTACCTCCTTCAGACCCTTCAGGATAGAATGATATGAGGCCCACAATGGCAGGAATTCCTCTCAGGTCCTGCTCAGCATGACCTGGATATAAATATCCAGGTATATTGATGGTCAATGGTATTTTACCTCACATGACATGAAATATTTGCAGACCTAGGAACTGCTGCATAATTGTACCTTGAAACTGAAAAAGAAATCTTACTCCAATAAAAATGTATGTTTACACTGGATATGTGTTTTTTGGTGCAAAAAGATTTTGTTTTGATCATATCTTTAACTCTCTTGCTCTTTTTTTTTTTTTTTTTTTGTGTGTGTGTGTGTGTATGTGGTCCTGGGAATGGAAATCAGGGGTGTTCTGCCACAGAGCTACGTTCTCCTTTTTATCTTCTATTTTGTGACAGAGTCTTACTAAGTTGCACAGTCTGGGTGTGAACTTGTGGTCTTCCTGCCTCAGCCTCCCAAGTCACAGATGTGCACCACTGTGTCAGGCTCACATCTTTAACTCTTAAGAAAAGATACCCTTAGTTCTTGGTTTCAGTTTTTAGTATAGAAAATACATCTGCTAATCAGTCATTTTCATTTCTTATTATAATCAGAAACTTCAATTTTGCTTTGCAGAAAAAGTTAGCTGCCATGCCTGACCATACAGATGTCTCCCTAACCCCAGAAGAGCGAGTCCGGGCCCTCAGTAAGCTGGGTTGTAATATCACCATCAGTGAAGACATCACCCCACGCCGATACTTCAGGTCTGGAGTAGAAATGGAGAGGATGGCATCTGTGTATTTGGAAGAAGGAAACTTGGAAAATGCCTTTGTTCTTTATAATAAATTTATAACGTAAGTCTTGTTGGAGGCCTTTAAAATAAGAAAATTGGAAAAATACTTACATGATATTTTGATGTGGCTGACTGGGTACCAGGAAATTTTTCACATTCAAACCAGTTTTATCATTTGCAAAAACATAAAATGTCCAGGCTTTAAAGTTACTAAGAAGTTTACTGAAAGGCATTTAGACACCTTCTCTGAGACTTAGATGGGAGCGATCAAGGCTTTCCATAGGCCAGCCTGGAAACCTGAATGTCTCACTGTTCAAAAGTAACATTTCTTGTTTCATGCTTTTCTTCCCTCACTGGAATGTAAGGTTTCTAAGAGGAGGAACTGTAGTATAGCTCCATCCTTAGCACCTGGAACATGCTATCAGAGTTTTTAAAATTTGATTTGGTAGTTGAGACTAGGGGACAAGTTGGGGAACTTAGGAAAAATGTGGTTCAGGGTAAGGATACAGTGATTTCATTTAGTCCTTAGTTTTTTTCTTTAAACAAAAGGCAATTTTGGGCTGGGATTGTGGCTCAGCGGTAGAGCGCTCACCTAGTTCGGGAGGGACTTGGGTTCGATTCTCAGCACCACATTAAAAAAAAAAAAAATAAAGGCATTGTGTTGTGTCCATCTACAAAAAAGACTCTCTCTCTCTCTCTCTCTCTCTCTCTCTCTCTCTCTCTCTCTTAAAAAAAAAAAGAAGAGAAAAGGCAATTTGGCTGTGTAAGAATTGTATGTATAAAAGGGTATTCAAAATGTTGAATGAAAGTGGCTACCTCGAAATAGCCATCTCAGTAAAAATGTCACATCCCCATTAGATATTTGTTAGAAACATGTCCTTGTTAAGAGGTAGCAGAAAGGGTCTGGGGAAGTGGCTCAGTGGTAGAGTGCCCGCCTAGTGCATTTGAGGCTCTGGTTGGATCCTCAGCACTACATATGAATACATAAAAAATAAAGGTATTGTGTTGGATCTACAACTAAAAATATATATATATTTAAAAAAAGATGTAACAGAAATGGGATTTTGAGTTTTCATGCAGGTTTAGTGACTTAACTTGTTAGAAGGATCTACTTTTAGCTTGGTGCAGTGGTGCACGGCTGTAATTCCAGAGGCTCAGGAGGCTGAGACAGGAGGATCTCAAGTTCAAAGCCAGGTTAGCAACTTAGCAAGGCCCTAAGCAACTCAGTGAGACCCTATCTCTAAATATAATACAGAAAAGGGCTGTTTATATATATATATATGCATTGTGAAATGACTAAATCAAGCTAATTAACATATTCATTACCTCAAATGCCATTTTTTTGTAGCAAGAATATTTGAAGTGTACTCTCTTGATAATTTCTAAGTATGCACTACATGAATACCATGTTGAACACGGGCTCTCCTAAACTTACTCCTTCTAACTGAAATTTGTATCCTTTGACCAGCATCTCCTAACTCCCTCCATATCCCCAACCACTGGTGACCACTGTTCTATTTTCTGCTTCCTTGAGTTTGACTTTTTAAAATCTCACATATAAGTTAGATCATGTAGATAATGACCATGTAGATCATTTGTATTTCTTTTCTTTTTTTTATCATTTGTATTTCTTTACCTTATAATTTCACAAATTTATTTGGGGACTTATCATTAAAACACTTCAGAAATTGAAAAGAAAATATTTTAAAACTGTTTTCCATGATTCTACCAAGGGCAAAGTTCAAAGTGGTTTTCATAATCTATAAATTTCTATATTAGTGAACAATAAAATTTAACTTGGAAATTTAAGAAATGGTTGTGGTTGGAAACCTTTGCCCTACCTGAGTTAAAGTTAAGCAATAACTATGAAATTGAAGGTTCCCTACCACCATTGACAACCAAGACTTGTCAGAAATATTTGTTTCTGAACTATGTTACCAATGAATAATATTTATTTTACTTTCTCCAGTTTACACACAATCCTTTGGAATCACAAGGGTGATGAGAAGGAAAAGCCACTATTCCTTCCTTGAGTTACTGAGTAATTAGAATGCTTGGATTATAGTGTTAGCAGTGCAGTAATTTGTACTTATGCTTCTTGAACCTCACTGCCTCATCTATGAATGAAGGACTTAATGGAAGAACATCTCTGAGGTTCCTCCAGCTCTCAATGTCTAATTTTACTCTGTTTATAAGGTTTCAGGCAGTTAACAACTTTTTTTGTAGCTTCTGTAAGTCTTAATTTTGTCATTTGACAATTGGATATTACCATTCCTGTTTTCCCCTATAGCCTTGTAATCAGATGAAATGAGTTGATAAATATGTAAATGTGATCTGTAAACAACAGACTCAGTAATTGCAAGATACCACGTAATGGTTGGTCAAAAATTATATTTCTAGCCCATTGGGATAATGTTACAAATTTTTATTCAGTAACTATTATAAACTGTAGTTCAGGCTGGGGACACATCAGTGCACAAAAAAGTATTCCCGCCCTTGTGGAAACAGTTTCTTCACTTTATCTGAGAGCGTGCACCTGGTTTTCATGGATTTACCTTCAATTCTGCTGTATCTTGGTCCTCCAAAAGAAGTGAGAAATAATTAACTACTAATTAACACCTCCCAACCAACTAGGGATTTAGGTTGTCATTTCTCTTAGTTTTTTTTTTTTTTTTTTTTTATTGGTCGTTCATAACATTACATAGTTCATAATACATCATATTACACAGTTTGATTCACGTGGATTATGAACTCCCCCTTTTACCCCATATACAAATGGGTGTTCAGTTTAAGAGTTTTGATTCATACATGATGGTGCTACTGATTCACGAGCAGTTGGTTGAGTCTTTTTCAGGGTGAGAAAGGATTTATATTTCCAAACTCTTACACACATGAGAAAGATGGGGCTCTCGTGGGATCAAGTGTCCGGGGCCTGGGAAAGACCAAAGTGACTTGGTCTATATAGGGAGTAATGTGTTCTGACCCTGTTAACCTCAGTCCTTAATTTGCTGGGTCTAACTGCTCCAGAATGCCAAAACAATAACCATGCCAACTTTACTGAGAAGGTAGATGAAAAGTCTATATGTTAAATAATAAGTTACTATGCATGTCATTTTTGAAAAGGATGCTCATTCCCATCTGTGTTAATCAACTTTTCATCACTGTGGCCAAAATACCCGACAAGAACAACTTAGAGGAGGAAGTTTGTTTGGGGGTTCACAGCTTTAGAGACTCAGTTCATGTTCACTG
This sequence comes from Urocitellus parryii, assembly GCF_045843805.1. Classification (NCBI taxonomy): domain Eukaryota; kingdom Metazoa; phylum Chordata; class Mammalia; order Rodentia; family Sciuridae; genus Urocitellus; species Urocitellus parryii. Next base: position 136,032,689 of record NC_135535.1, on the reverse strand, counting down.
GACTCCATTTGCTCTGGGCCTCAGGTGAGGCAGAACATCATGGTGGAAGGATTGGTGGAGGAAGGCTGAAGCAGAGAGAGAGAGAGAGAGAGAGAGAGAGAGAGAGAGAGAGGAGGGACAAGGTGTAATTCCCAAAGGCACACCCTTAGTGACCTAGTTTTTCCAGCCACACCCTACCTGCCTACAGTTACCACCCAGTAGTTCATTCAAATTGTTAATCCATCAAATGGATTTATTCACTGATAAGGTTGTAACTCTCATCATTTAATCATTGCCTACAAGCCCCACCTCTGAACCTTGCTATAATGAGGACCATGCTTTCAAACCATGAGCTTTTTTTGTGGAACACTAAAAGTCCAAACCGTAACACTGTCTTTGGGCTTTTGCTGTCATATAATGCTAAGGATATGTTTTTTCTTTCTCTAGCTTGTTTGTAGAAAAGCTTCCTAGCCACCGAGATTACCAACAATGTGCAGTGCCTGAAAAGCAGGATATTATGAAGGTATTGTGGGATCGATTCTCTGCTGTGGGATCAAATGCTCCATAAGTATCCATTATTGATTTCCCTCCTGTTTCTATTCCTCCCCATCTCTTCCTCTGGAGAGTTTGAGCACAAGAAATTCATTCCATTAGGCATGATGTTTCGATTTCTTTTTAGACATTTAATGATTATGACTGAGCCAGTGTGAGGTCTCTAATTGATGTTGGGGGGAAAAGAAGACAAAGAATGTGCTCAATCACTTTCTGACATGAAGAAGGAATTATTTTTACATTTTCTCTCAGAGATAGAGAGAATGGTTATATATTTCCCTGTGTTTTGATTAATCTGTACAGCCCTGAACCCAACTATTTGAAAATCAACATGGATTTTTAAGGCAGCCACAAAGTTCTAGCCACAGTCATAATTGCGTAATGATGCTTCAGTCCATCACAAATCACATGTGTGACAGTGGTCCCATTAAGAGATATTGCCTAGTGACGTCATAACTGCCTTAGTTTGTTTGTAAGTACACTCTATAATGTTCACACAATGACAAAATCATTGAATCACACATTTCTCAGAATGTGTCCCCATCCATAATTGGCACATGACTCTGTTTACCTCTTAGAGAACTGGTCTTATGCAAAATAAAATGTTGGGGCTGGGATTGTGGCTCAGAGTGCTTGCCCCGCACATATGAGGCACTGGGTTTGATCCTCAGCACCACATAAAAATTAATAAATAAAATAAAGATATCATGTCCATCTATAACTAAAAAATATTTAAAAAAATAAAATGTTGACAGGGTGGTCTGCCTTAAATATTCTCAAGGAAAAGAAAGATCGTTGCAAATGCATTTGTCATAAACAATCACTTTAATATCTTTAGCTGAGAATGTATCCTTTTGAATAAACATGTACAGTGTTTCCCATTTATTCCTCCTAAATGGTTTGTGTTGCTCTTATAAGGAATTAAAGTAATGTATACAAAGGCAATCACAGCATGAAATGTTTAGATGACTTTTGAAAATTATGTTATCACATTATGGAATAAAGGGTCTCCTACCAGTCCTATGAAGCCTGAGGCTACCTAGATGCAGAACTCAGATTTTGTCAAATGGTTATCTACATTTTAAAAAATGTTTATAGTCACTGTGTTATCATGCCTTCATATAGCATTTAGCCTCAGAGAGTTCTGTATGGAAACCAAAAGTCCCAGGCTGCCACGGTGACTCTTTTCCTCTGATGGAGGGTTGCTCACATTTTATTGGTAGGAGAAAACTTCTGTACATTTCTCTTGTTTATGCCTTTGTTAAATAAATGGATAGGTGAATGAATGGGTGAATTAACGAATGAATTGAATGACAATGGATTAAAGAAAAGAAATTTTGGTGGAAGAGCCTGCCTAGAGGCAGGAGACTTGGGTTCTAGTCCTAACTGGGCCACTAGCTGGTTGTCTGACCCTCAACAATCTCCCCAGGCCTTTGTTTCCTCATCTCCAAAAAGGAGGGTAGTGATTAGACCATATCAGGTTTCCCGGATCTTCCTGCCATTAAGAATCACTGGGGAAGTTGTTTGAAATGCAGATTTCCCAATCCTTTCTCTATGTTAATTCTGTAGATTTATGATTAGGTCCTAAAATATATTCTTATGCATTGTGACTCAGCTGCCTTCTACACTCTGACATGTCTAGTAATCTCTACCCATCAAACATCCTCCAATGTCTGTGATGCTGCATGATTTACATATAAAATGTGTGATTCTACCTAATCCCTAAAAAGTGGGGCACCTGCCTAAACAAGGATGTATCTAACCAATGGAGTCAATAGTCTAACAAAGGAATATATATATTCTTTTTTTTAAAAAAAAAAAAAACTTCCCTGCTGAAAGTTATATTTTGGAGCCCTAGAATGGAGAAATTTATTTTTCTGCCATTATCTTTGGTTATTCTTGTCTTGATTTCTAATACACATGCCAGCTGCTTTTCTTTCTCAGCTAATGATCGGAACGAGCATACTGAAAAATCCTACTAATCAATATGTATATATATTTTTAAAAGAAACTGAAGGAGATTGCATTCCCAAGGACAGATGAATTGAAAAAGGACCTTTTAAAGAAATATAATGTAGAATACCAAGAATATTTGCAAAGCAAAGTAAGTTCAATTGCTACATTTATTTCATGACTGTTTTCTTTGCATTTTTTAAAAAATTTCACTTGTATATGTTTTCCAAATGTCATAAGCATTTAAATTAAAGATTAAAGATGCAGTAATGTGAAATCAATAAAAAATTTATGTTGGTGTCCAAGTTAAGCACTCTCACCAAAGATGTGGTATTTTTCTTTCCCTACAACATCTAATAAAGCAGTGCATTAGAAAATAGATTTGCTGCAGAGATTTAAATAACGCTTTTGACCAACTTTTGCCAATGTAACCTTGAGCCAGATGGCTGGATTTTTTTTCCAGATGAACAAAGGCAGTAGGAAATAGAGGGAACAGTGTGTGGTTTCTGATGTATCTAATTATGTAGGTCTTGGAAATGTAATTTTGTAGATAGAGCAGCTAACCCTATGGGTATAATGTAATCATGGCACCAAAGGATGGTTTTTCCTGGATCATTATTAAATAAAGAGTGAAAATGATAATGATATCTAAGAGACAGACAGGCATCAAAAGAAGAAATTGGATCAGTTTATGGATCACATATGACTATTGAGTGCTTAAAATGTGACTAGTGTGACTGAGACACTGAATTTCTAATTTCTAAAAAAATTTCAAATAATTTAAATTTTAATAATCACATGTGGCTAATGGCTACTAGATTGAGCAGTACAGTCTAGAGGTGAGATATTTTGTTCCATATAGTCTGGCCAGTCAAGCTGAGTCAACAACCCTGACATTGATTTTCCAATATTCAGAAGCACTGGGGAAAGGCAGAAACTGATTGTCTCTGGTAAAATACGAGTAGGTTTAGAACAGCTGTCTTAATCAGATTAAGGGGCTTTTGCTGTGATGTGTGTTTTTCTTAGTGTTTCATGAGTGTCCCTGTGAAGGTATCAAGCTGTCTCATCCCAGTTTGATGATTTTGTTTTGTCTTGAGAACTAACTTTTGTTTGTTTTTTTTTTTCTTATGGCATCCACATTTTTAGAACAAATATAAAGCCGAAATTCTCAAAAAGCTGGAGCATCAGAGATTGATAGAGGCCGAAAGGAGGCGGATTGCTCAGATGCGCCAGCAGCAGCTGGAATCGGAGCAGTTTCTGTTTTTTGAAGATCAACTCAAAAAGCAAGAGTTAGCCCGAGGCCAGATGCGAAGTCAGGAGACCCCTTCGCTGTCAGAGCAGATTGATGGAAGTGCTCTGTCCTGCTTTTCTGCACACCAGAACAATTCCTTGCTGAATGTATTCGCAGATCAAGCTAATAAAAGTGATGCAACCAATTATGCTAGCCACTCTCCTCCTGTGAATAGAGCCTTAAAGCCAGCAGCTACTCTAAGTGCTGTTCAGAGTAAGTGCTGACATGCCTCCTGCAAACACTCTGATGCTCCCTGATGGAACCATTTTTCTGTAGCATCTTGGAAGGTCTCTCTTTATTTTATTACTAATTGTGGTAGGATCCCTATGTTAAATGGTGTGAATTGCAGATGACCCTTTCAGCACTCTCTGACATTTACTATATATTAACTTTAAATTTCAGGAAACATGCCCAATGATAGGGCAAACTCTGTAGGACTGAATTTTGAGAATTCCAAGCATTTTTTTTCCTTCTGTGTGTTTTAATCAAGAAGCACATATGTTTTTAAGGTAAACACTTACCCAGAGAAGAAAGGAAGCTGCTGAGTAACTCTCTTATCCAGATTTTTGCTCAATAATAAAATGTTAATTCCAGGGATGTTCAGCATTATCCCTGTGCTGAGAGGGTCTCATACACATAAACAGCTAAAATCCAAACGGCATATGCATTTCTGCCAACAGTTAGTGCTGCTTAGTATTGTTAGATCAGTGCTGGCAAATTTCTAAAATCAAAGAGATCTCTTCCTGATAGACACTGTCAGATGTGAGTTTCTGTTCTCATTTTCAGAGTGTTATGATAGGCAACTGTTTAATTAGCTACTTTGATGCTGATCATTTTTAAAAATGTGCTTGTGCTTACCAATTTTCATTAGGACATAAGCAACTTCTAGTAAATACATTAATACCAGGGGCTGGGCTTATAGCTCAGCGGTAGAGCGCTGGCCTCGAACATGTGAGGTCCTGGGTTCGATTGTCAGCACTACATAAAAATTAAAAAAAATAAATAAAGTAAAGATATTGTATTCATCTTTAAAAAAGAATATTAATACCATGTCTTATAAGGTACAGGATGCATTTTCTACATCCTATCTATTTAATGGTATATTTGCTGTGGGCCGAAAGAAACATACACATTCATGGAAGATAGTTGTTCCAGGGCACAAAAATATACAAGCCACTTGCACTTTACTATTTTGTTTATAAAATAATTTATATAGGAAATGTAATTTTACCTTCCTTCTAATCAATATTTTAAGAGTTTTTAAACAAAACATGGAAAGTGAAGATTTGTATTTCAGTTTTTTTCCTCCTTTTTTTGTATCTTAGATTTAGTGGTTGAAGGACTGAGATGTGTAGTCTTATCAAGAGATCTTTGCCACAAATTTCTGCTGCTAGCTGAATCTAATACCATAAGAGGAATAGAAACCTGTGGAATACTTTGTGGAAAACTGGTATGTTTCTTTTTTTTTCCCTAGATCTCTCTGCACATGATTTTTCAAATAGTACTAGAGCTTCCCTGTGATCTGCAGAGCAGAATAAAAACATGCTAAGAACTGTAAATATAATAAATTAGCCTTAAAATATTAATCTCCTAAAAATACAACCATTTTTCATGGAATAATCTGAGAAAATGGATTGGAAAATTTCAGGGGCTCTAAATAAAGGCCTGTTTGAAATACTTTATCAAACCATAAATTAAATTGTTGTTAATAGAAGATCACAAGTATTCGGATTTCCAGATTCATCTTGTTTGCTACATCATATTTCCTTTACCATCGTTAGTTTCACATGTGTTCATATAATTCTTTCTACCTACTCTCATCTATGGCAGGTACCCTGCCATTGTTTTTCAGGTACATGTGGAATAAAACTGGAATTTTGTTGTTTTCTTTGGTTTAAGGCAATAGTTTTGGCAAACCAAGATCTATAAGCAGTGGCTCTATTTTATTATGGAAATGTTACCAGAAGTATGTGATAAAGGGCAATGCCAAAATAGAAGGAGCTAAGCGAGGATGGGTTTGGTTTCTTACCACAACAAAGATGAGCAATGTGTCTTTGGAAGCATTTTTTTTTTTTTTTTGTAATTTCCTCTGGGTATCAGTTTAAATTTCTGGATGCAGGCACATTTTCAGTCCTCAAAATTATTGCTTGAACAATATGTTTTATTCAACTCACATCCTCCTGCTGAATTCCAGTGTTTAATCATCTCTTTCCACCAGGAAAGGGGAAGCCACCTGTGATGAGCAGTGAGTGACCATCATTTCCCACCCACAGTCACCTTGGTTGTCCTTCAGGGGGTTGAGGGCTGTGGAAGCTTCCTCCCCAACATCTTATGTTGTATTTGGTGTGATTGATTGGTTGATTCATTCATTCATTATTCATTCCATCTGCCTCAGACATTTACTAAGTGTTTGTGCCAGCACTGTGCCAGGCACTCAGCAGCCTGCAACAGCTTTGGTCCCTGCTTGTAAAGAATCAGACAGATGACTAAGTGGGGCTGAGTGCGTTCGGTGGAAGCCCAGGCTATCAAGGGAATGTGTAACTGGGGAACCTGACCTTGTGGGCAGGGATGTGAGATGAGCTTCCCTGAGGAGTGATGTTGAAGCTAGGCCTGAAGAGTAAATCCAGCAGCCCTGAAAGGACTGGGTAGAATGGAAGGAACCGTTGTAATCAAGGCAGAAGGAACAGTGCCCAACTGGCAGGAAGGTCTTAAGGCTAGGGAGAGGATAGTGCTGGGGATAGATGGACATGCCAACCTGCCTTGGGCAAGACAGCTTCTCACCACCAGTGACTCTGCGCTCTGGGCCTCTGGTCTAAGGATCTCTCACCACCTGGGAGCCTCACTTCAGCTCTTATCTTTTACCTAAGAGGGATAATTTATCTTTTATTCTTTAACTGTGAAAGCTAAAATATTATCTTTATTGTGGAAGATCTAGTGAGTCTTCTCAATACTAGAAGAAAGTTTATAAGTTTTTTTAGAGAAATTAAATATAATTAATAAAATAAAACCAAAACCATCAATCTGCATAACTCTTAGAAATGCACTTGAGTAATACTACAAAATTATTTAACTAGCATCTCCCCTTCCAAAGAAACCTGCCCTTGTTTTGTTCTGATTTTATCCATTGTAAATCTGTCAAGATATTATTTATTAACTAAATTGTCCTGGACCCCCGCTTCCCAGAAGGGTATTTTCTATTTATGATAGATTTGCTACTATAAAAGTGGGTTTCAAGTTCTAAACAACTGGCACTCAAAACTTGGGGCAAAGAATCCACTTTGATATTTGGGACATTTTAAATTGTGATGGAGTGTATAGGGTGAGGGGGGAGCCAGGTTGTAAGGGAAAGCTTTAGTCTTGTGGAAAAACATTTCCCATTTTTTCCTATTTACTATTTACTGTTCTTTTTACTAATTGTCTTTCAGACACATAATGAATTTACTATTACCCATGTGATCGTGCCAAAGCAGTCTGCTGGGCCAGACTATTGTGATGTGGAGAATGTAGAAGAATTATTCAGTGTTCAGGATCAACACGATCTCCTCACTCTGGGATGGATCCACGTATGTTTGACTTGTTGGATTTCAGTTTATTTTGTAAGGCATATTATTTTCCTCCTTGAAGAAATTTAGTTTTATTTGTATTTTTTAAGTATAATAAATGCTATTATATTAAAACATTTAATTCAATGTTAGGCTGTATATAAATCTGTCAAATATGGATTTTTTTTTTTTTTTTTTGGTACCAGGGACTGAACCCAGAAGTGCTTAACCACTGAGCCACAGCCACAGCCCTTTTTTATTTTTTAAGACTGGGTCTCTCTAAGTTACTTGGAGCCTTGCTAAATTTCGTAGGCTGGCTTTGAACTTCCAATCCTCCTGCCTCATCCTCTCAAGCCACTGGGATTAACAGGCATGTGCCTCCATAGCCCACTCAAATTGGGATTTGAAGAGGGGTATTTTATTTATTTATTTATTTTACCACCCATAGTTGAGAAAGAAAACCTAAAACGTTTGGAAATTAGGTGACTCTTTCTGATGATTTCACATAGTCTAATGGAGGCTTAGTCAGATTTTTTTTTATAGATTTGACTAAGCAGTTACAATATTTTCTATGGGTTTATATTAGATTATCTAAAAAAATTCTGAAGATGTTTCATTTAAGCAGCTTTTGTATATATCAGATAGGGTCCATTTACTTCACTGCACTGCCCCTATAGGTCCAGAAGAGAGAGAAAGACTGGGAGCAGGAAAGAAAATATCACACTGTAAACAGCCATGGAATCAAATTAATGGATAGGGTCAAGAACATTGGGTTCTACCATCTACAAGGCCGTCTTAGGAGTAGGAAAGTGTTTGCAAATCAAATAAACATGAGTTTAAATCCCAGCTCTGCTAAGAATTTACTTGTGGGAACTTCAGCAAGTTCCTTAAGCAATGTGAACATCAATTTTATTATCCATAAAATAGGTATCATAATAATTGGATTCATCCTTAATGAATTCCTTAGCATATTTTTCTAGGGGCTCAGAAAAAATTGTGACTGTTATTATTGGTGATGATACTTTATTTTTCTATCTTTTCCATTTGGTCTCCTACAGCTAGACTTGGGATACTGTCTTAGTTCATCCATGCTGCTATAACAACATATCTGAGGTTGAGGAATTTATAAGGAACAGAGATTTCTTTCTAATAGTTCTGGGGGCTGGAAAGTCCAAGATCAAGATACTGGCAGTACTCGTATCTGATGAGGCTGCTCTCTGCTTTTAAGATGGTGCTTTGATGTTAGGTCCTTACATCTTAGAGGCAGAAGAGCAAGATAGCACTCCCTTCAACCTTGAACCCTTTTAGAAGTATGCTAATAGTCACCTCCCAAAGGCCATACCTCTTCATGCTGTTACACTAAGCTTCAGCAAGAATTTTGGAGAGAACACCATCATTCAAACCATAGTGTGTGGAGGCAAGTCATCCCATGCTTGCTGAGATTTCCAGAGCACAGCTTGGATGATGGCAAGAGTCCCTGAAGAATGATGTGGTCATTTTGTATTCTTGTTTATAGAGAAGCACTGAGTAGGGTCAACATACACAGACACATGTCTAGTATTTGGTACTATGTGATTTAGGAGCACAGAGGAGACTGTATTCCCATTCTACCTGTAAATAAGCCTTGCTGTGTGCTTGAAAATTGCTCTGTTTTAAAGTTGATATTTAGCTTTACCTAAGTACAAAAATGTACTTTAAAGCAAAACAAATTGAAGTATAGAAATTGTAACAAATTAAAAATGATAGTCTTTTAAACCACACATTATATTGACAAGTCAATGGTAGTTTATCTTTGGAAGATTTCTTTTGATTTGCATTCTCCTTTTCTTAATGTGACTATTTAAAGCAATTTCCAAATTAAAAGCACATGTTTTTTCCCCTATAATTTTCTGTATGTAGAATGCATGCCATAATGAATTTAGATTGTTTAAGTAATGAATTTGGCATAATTATAGAATTCTAGGACTTTTACTTAATTTATTTTTCTGTATCAAATTGTGATTCAATGAAAATAGGAATATGTTACATTTTTAAATCTCAATGATTGCAATAACATTTTTATGCTGGTTTTGACGGAGCATAATAATAGTAACCAATTCCAGATCTTTTTTTCAGATCTAAATTAGTCATAGAAAACAAAGACTGAATTAGAATCAGACAGACCTGGAATAGAATTTAGATTTCTTGACTTGACTAGCTTAATGAGCTTCAAGGAGTTGGTCTCCAGCTTACTTCAGTTTTTTTTCAACTATAAAATGAGAATAATGACAGCACTGATCTCGTCTTGTTATTGTGAGAATTCAATGATATAATTCTCAGTCAGTGATTAGTTCCGTGCCTGGCACATTATTCAATTGCTGTAAATGGCATCTGCAGCTATTATCATTGTCTCCATCATCATCATCATCATCAGTGTTGTTTCCATGGACTCAGGGAATGGCCACACCACCCTCCCAGGAGACCTGTGCTCATTGGATAGAAGTGACTCCTGTTGGCAGACATGAAGGGCTCAGAGAGTCATGTTGGGTACATTCTTGAAAATAAGTTAACGGGCAGAGTGAGATTTGCCTGTTTGACAAACTGCTGCCTCCACAGCACAATAGTGCCTTTGACTACTTCTTACTTTCTCACCAAGACATTGGAAACACTATGTTACTCAAAGAAAGCATTCCCAGTCAGATAATAGGCTTTAAACCTTGTATTCATGCTCCTACTAAATATTTGGGTTCTTTAAGTTAGGATAGGACTGGGGATGTAGCTCAGTGATACAGCGCATGCTTAATATGCATGAGGCCCTGGGGTCAATATGTAGCACATGCATGTGCACACACACATGTGCCCACAGACACACCTACGCACAGAAAGTCGGGAAATTATGTGATTCTTTATAGGCCAAGAGTTATTTTTCCTTGCAGAACGTGTATCTTTCTGTAAATAACCATGTGATTTTACCTTTAATCTATAAATAGGTAGAGAAGAATTTTGAATCTTGCATTTCTACCACATAACCCTGCTTGTGTAAAGGCATTAAGCTATTGCTATGGGCCTGTGCCCTTAGTTAATAATGACAACATTAAAATAACAAGAACAGAGTCATAATAACAGCTAATGACTTTGGTTCCTTTCTTTGTGTTAGGCACTATTCGAAGAATTTTACATGGATTATTCCATTTAATCTTTATATAACCTCACCAAGAAAATGATTCTCATACGTTTTTTATAAATGATGAAATGAGCAGGAGGAGGCTATGTGATCTTCCCTGTGTCTTTTACCAAGTGAGTCGTGGAGCCAAGACCCAGATAGTGTGTATCAAAGACCTTTTTTTTTTTTCATAAATAAAATTGTCATATTCCATTTTCAAGGGTCGTTAGGTTTGAATGTGAATTTTTAAGTCATTATATATGCATTTATTTTTTTATTCACATATGAACCTCTCACTTGCCTCTGATAAACCAAAGTTTTTATTTAGCTAGGAACTTTGGAAGGTTTCTTTTGATTTGCATTCTCCTTTTCTTTCTCTTAATATGAATATTCAGTTGCTGTGCATGATGACCCCAAACACCTTCAACAACCTACAGACTCCCACCTTTCTGTTTACAGAGAATGGTGATCTATAAAGGATACACAGTAATGTGGAATATTCAGTGAACAGGTTCCTTCCATGGTTTTGCACAGAAGTATCTGTGGTCCAAGGTCTCCAGTCCTTCCCAGCTACTAACCAGGTTACTACACTTTCCCAAGTCTCAGGATTCTTATACATAAAATTGAAATAATAAAATAAGTATCATGGATGAGTTTTGCTGATCAAATGGTAATCTATTTAAATCCTCTGGCAAGTCATTTTCTAGCTCTTTCCCAACAAGAAGAAAGTAGATAACAGACTTGGGAGCCACTTCTCAAAATCGTAGTGATTCCAAATAAGCAAATAATAGGAATGCATAAAAGGAAAGATGATGTCAGCAAAATATTTTTAAAAATCCTTATTCGGCTGTGTGCAGTGGTGCACACCTATAATCTCTCAGGAAGCTAAGGCAGAAGGATTGCAAGTTTGAGGCCAGCCTCTGCAACTTTGTGAGACCCTCAGCAACTTTGTGAGACTGTCTCAAAATAACAGTTAAAAAGATTGGGGATGTAACTCCATGGTGGACTCAGCTACCCCTGGATTTAATCCCCATTACCTTACAGGGAAAAACATCCTTATTGGAATAATGATGGTAAAATTAAAAAAAAAAAAAAAAAATCAATAGAATTTTTTTTTTTAATAGGCTATGGCCTGGCTAAGCCTCAGCTGCCCTAATAAGTTTGTCCTCTTTCTGTTTTATAGACACATCCCACCCAAACTGCTTTCTTATCCAGCGTTGATCTTCACACTCACTGTTCCTATCAGCTCATGTTACCAGAGGCTATTGCCATTGTTTGTTCACCAAAGCATAAAGAGTAAGTGTAACTATAACTAAGGAGGGGAGCCCAAGGAAGGCTTTGGGCTCCTGGGTCCATGTGTGTCTACACATAGCTTGTGGTCTTTGGGAAAAAGAATAAGTAGCAGCTGGCTCTTATAGACTAGTATCTCTGCAGCCTTTGGTTTTGAAGGTCCTTTCAGTGGTAAAATCCTAGTTCTTTTCTTGATTAATAAAACCTTGAAGTGGGTAACACTTAACTGTTATTTGCAGTTCGATTTTCAAGAACCTATTTCTACTGTATTATGTCCTATCACAAGAAATTCCACAGACTTAGGCTCATTACCTCCAAAATGTCCCTCGTTTGGGGAGATCAGATATTGCAGAGTATGGTCATAGGAATCAAATGTATTTTGGAGTCCTGACTTGACCCTTATGTCCATAGGATAGACACCTGATCCCTGTGAGTGTCTGCCCATCCTGGATTGATGAGAAGGTGATATTAAGTGATGGTGTATGTACAGTTCTTAGCCTAGTACTGAGCACCACAGCAAGCCCTCAATAAATAGTTGCTGTTGCTATAAATACCATTATAAGAAAAATTAGAAATATCTCCCCCTTGTAATTTCCTCTGTGGGGGGATCTTCTTCTGATCTTTCACACAACAGCACAGCTGCCTGACCCATTATGGTCCTAAAGGTGTTACTTCCTCGTAGGTTTCTCTCTTCTAGACCAGTCAGGGAAATACTGGTTTAGAAAAACCACAGTGGAATTTCTTTTTTGTGTTTTTCTTCCTCTGTCCCATTTGGGGACTATGTATGCTGTGTCACTGAAGTAAAGCATCTGGAAATCTCGAGTGGTCTTGAATTTTATACCTTTTTTTTTTTCTTTTTGACCCTGAAATTTAGCACTGGAATCTTCAGGCTCACCAATGCTGGCATGCTTGAGGTTTCTGCTTGTAAGAAGAAGGGCTTTCATCCTCACACCAAGGACCCCAGACTATTCAGTGTGAGTACACAGTATTAGTTACTTTTGCAGGTATTTTTTTGTTATTATCCCCCCACCCAAATTCTCTTTTAAAGGAGAAAAATAATAGCAGTGTGATATGGGGTAAAACACTATACTGCTTAGTTCATTCAGAGCTTTATCGCAGAAAACCAATCTTGTACTTCTTTGATTTCTTCTATTACTTTATTTATAACAAAATATTAGGATTTCCATAGTAGGGTTGATATGCATAAAGTTACCTTTATATTTGTTTATTTGTGTGGTGTTGAAACATTTTATTCAGTGTCAAAATAAGCAAACAGTTATTACAAAAAAATGATATTAAGTGTCTCATGAATTCTTTCTGCTTCATTTGGATGAATCATTTTTTAATAACCAATTAAAACTGTAATTGTACTTTTGGATAGCTTTGTACAGCCCCCAAATACATTATTTGACTACATATTTTCTATCTGTTTGCTTAGAAATTTTATGGTTACAATATTAGAGAAACATTAGAGAGCACAGAATTTCTTTAAAATGGAAATTACTTGGCAATCTGTAAATATTTTCTTGTTGAAAATGAATAAAACCTCATATTTGTTCTAGTTGGAAATAGTTTTTAAATTAGGAAATTTTTTTCAATTAGGAAATCTGCGCTTCCTCCCTAAAGAGAATCATCTGTGAAACATTATGATGTAAAACCAATTTTTTTCTTTCCTAGATATGCAAACACGTGTTGGTTAAAGACATAAAAATAACTGTGTTGGATCTGAGGTGATATGTTCCGAATGTAAGCACCATCAACACCAGACATCTGCCCATGGACATGTGGTGGCTGGATTTTCTTAAGATGTTTCCAGAAATGACTGATATTTTATATTTATACATTTTAGACCAGAAAGTTTGATATTTATTGCTCTTGCACATTTTGAAGTTTTCTTTTTGGGTTGCTCTGTCTCAAGAGAAGTCACATGGTGTTAAATCAAATACCTATTAATGTACCCAAAAACTATCACCAGATAATAAATTGTGCTGCAAAAAAAAAAAAATGGTTGGTGTTTATGGAGATCTCTACATACATGTTTAGACCTTTAGGTGTTTTGTTATATTTAAAAAATATATCATGTAAAATGTAATTCCAAACAAATTCTGTATGCAGGTGGTCTGTACAGTAAACCGTTTCTTGCTTTCCTGTGAAAAGAAACATGGCTGCAGTCAGCAGAGCCCATCCTGGGTTTTCAGTGTTATCAAATTCCAGGCAGTGAATCATTGTAGGACATGAGGTGGCAGGCTTCAACTCAGGGATCAGGTATCAGAGGACCTGGGGCAGCAGAGGATTTATTAACTTGATTTAGAAGAGTAAAAGCAGAGAAGCTTGGAAGAGGAACAACAGCAACAAAAATATCTCAGCTAAAATCAGAACCTATTACCATAAAAGTTAAAAGGGGTGACAGGGAGAAAAACATGAGGCATTTGATGAGATAACTGACAATACTTAGCCAAATAGAATAAATTTAAAAAGAAAACAATTTAGAGAGATACTTGTAATTTGAAGTGTTTATGTTTACCTTCGTGCACAGAGAAGAGAAATAAAGTAAATTTGGAACTGAATAGGAGGGCCTAAATACAGTGACATGGACTGCCCGAGGCTTGCTGTAGCATTTGTGTCTGTGACTTAGATAATGAAAGCACTTACTAGACCAAAAGGTGCAGATTAAATGGAAGTAATGGGTGTCTTATGAATACTGTTAGCAAATTAGATTGCTAGAGGAAAACCTGAGAATGGAAACATTGTGGGAAAAATTCAGCTACAAATATAAGAAGAGAAAAGTGAAAGTGATAATACTACTTTAAGAACATGAACACCAGTTCTGCATGCACAACTTCAGTCTTGGCAGAAATTGCTCCCAGGCACCTGGGGAAATCCTGAGCTGCTTGCCCTAGCTTTGATGAACCATACTTGGCCACCACTTAGTTCCCTTTCTTATCCTTTGGGGTCTTAGCTGATTCTAGTCTAGCTTTCTCTCCCCCGACCCCAACTCTTCCAATAGTTTTACTGTCTCTTCTTGGATCTCCATTTCTTTCCAATAGAGTAAAACTAATCCTATCTAATGTCCTCTATTCCCAGTGTCTAATATGCTCAACCACAGCTATCCCACTCCTTGCTTTCCTCCTGGCATTATATCTGAGGTGTCTGAACAGTTCATGTATACATGCACAGTACTGTTATCATTGGGATGTCCTGTTGAAATCCAAGTCCTTGGTGTCCCAAACAGAAAACTGAGCAAGACACACAGAAGTAACAGATATAGTACAGATTTATTGAAGGTGAAGGTAATGCTCCATTATGTAGAGTGGAGTGGGCCTAGCAAGCGAGAGAGGCTCAAGGCCTCTGGATATTACAGTCTGTCTGGATATTACAGTCTTCTATCCTGAACTGTGGGGTGTTCTCTATATGGACCCGATTGAAGACCTTACCTCATTTTCTGATTAGAGTATCTGATTAGAGTATTTTCCATTCCCCACCCCCCATTGGTTATTTTAGAGAATCTAATTAGAATAATGCCCACTTTACCTGCATGGATCATTTTAAAATTTTAACCTGTGGCAGGAGTTGTCATGGTGGTAAGTCCTCAGTGGTTGGCATTGTCATGGTAATGGGATTTATTGTAAATGGACATGACTTCTTGTCTTGTCCTCCCGAAGCTTCTTTCTAACCCGCTATCTCCTCCATCTTGGTGTCTGAACTCTACCTAATTGTACTAACATCTGCTTTTTAGTTCGGTGATTTCTGAAGGAGGGGTATGCCCTGTGTTCTGTATTTGGATAAGTTAATGTCTTCTTCCACTTATCTGTTCCTCAATACCAGAAGCATGCCACACAAGTTCTGCGTGTTTTCTTTCATGAAGAGCTGACGATGGGCAGATGGATGACTTGTTCCTGTTGTCTGACAACCTGTAGCCTTAGAAAGTTCAGGTCTCAGATTTCAGAAGAGAGCTTGGCTGGACCTAGGCCTAGGGACTTGAGTCTGTGGCCACCTCTTGCTAAAGGCAAACTGACTCTGCAAGGCTGTCTCCCCTGCTCTTTCTTAAGTGTGCTGTCCTCAACTTCTAAACACTTAAGGACACTATGATATTCTCATGTGCCTGAGCAAAGAACAAGATTATATAATTTATTCTAGCAAAAATAACTGTAGGGACAAGTGGCGGTTGTGACATGAGTGTTATCTTCTGTATAGTATTCAAAGATACAGTAATAGATGAAGAAAATGTAAAATGACGTCTGAGGAAAAGTCTTTGGATATGGAATGTTGCTTAGAGACACAAACAATTCAACTGAGAGCCGAGAACATTTAGCTTCTTAGGATTTCCAAACCCAGTTAGTCAGCAGACTTGTCACAGAGCTGGACTCTTGGAGACCACAAACCACTGACCTGACCTTGCCTGGTAGAATGAGTCCCCAGTGCTTCATCACTGAAAGAAGAACCAAAGGAGAACAGGCGTGTGGGCACACCACTTAGGAATGCACCATCCAGAGAGCACAGCCAGCCAGCCCACCCTGAGCGGCTGAGTGCCCCCGCAGGTGGTTGACCCCTGAAGTCCCCTGGGTGCTACTTGGGTTTCTTTGCACAGCAATAGTGAGGCTCCCTCTTTTAATCGTGAATCAGCTTCGCAGTCCTACGTGCCATTTCCTGACCTCCTAAGACAACGGTAGTTCTGCATTTCTTTTTAGATTTGTGTTTGTGTAGACAATTGAACCAATTAAGCCTGCTTCCTTTGGATGTGAATGTTAGTCTGTTTATTACATACAGTGTCAAGCAACTAGTATATTATTGAGGTCCTGAACCCCCTTAGTACTGTATAATGTGACTATATCTGTAGAGGGTCTTTAAAGAGATTATTAAACTAAAATGAGGCCACTAGAGGAACCCTAATCCAATATGAGTGGTTTCTTTATAAGAAGAAATGAGAAATGACACACACACAGGAAGACCACATGAAATACTGGGAGAAGTTGGTCCCAGAAAAACAGCCTTGCTAACAACTTAATCTGGAACATCTAGCTTCCAAAACTATGAGAAAATAAGTTTCTGTTTTTTAAGCCAGTCAGTCTGTGTATTTTATTATGAAAACCTTAGCAAACTATTCTTAACAAATATTTTTATCTTTTTCTCAGAGACTGTTTAGGAGTGGCTTTCTTTGTTGTTATGGGGTACAGATCATTCTCTTCTCCGTAGGGTTTGTGAAATGCAGAAGAGGAAAGCAGAATGTTTATGGCTTTTTTCTCTGCTACTGAAATTGTTCTGGCTTCTTTTTGAAAGGATTTTGCTTGTGGAAAATTGACATTTTATTTGAGACCACATCCTAGAATGAGTTCATTCTGCCCGTCCTCCCCGCCAGCTCATCCCATGTTGGAGCCACATCAGTGGTGTTGGAGATTGTCATGATAGCAGTTTGGCCTTAGTTAAGGTTTCTGTTGCGAAACAGGCTGAAGGGGTCCCAAATGTGGAAAGCAGATGTTTCTCTTGTGGCATGTCTTGCAGAATTGTCTGGCAAGAGCAATGCCTTCTGTGAGGAGGATGCTTGAGAAATGCCATGTATTTCGCAATGACTAAGTAAGAAAGGTAAACTTTTAGCTCTTTGTTCTTAGAAGAGTCTAGTTTGCTATTTATTGAGAAGTCAAACAGTATACAAAGACCTCTTCTCTATTCTTTTAAGAAACATGTTTATTTTCTAGTATCTTGATCCTTCATGAAGCAACTGCATTTTTTTCTTTGGGGACAACTGCAAAAAAATTACTTAGTGGCTTCTATAGAGTCATCATACTGATGTCCAAAAAATATATTTAAAAAGAAATTGTCAAAACTCATGTCTTAGTTTGGGCTGCTATCGTAAGATATCATAAGCTGGATGGCTTAAATAACAAAATGTTTATGTCCACAGCTTGGGTGGCTGGATGTCCAAGAATGGGGTGCCACATGATCTGGCTCCTGGTGAGGGCCTAATTTGCAGACAGCTGCCTTCTTGTTCTGTCCTCACACGGAAGGGAGAGAGATCATCTCTGTCATGTCTCTAGTTGTAAGGACACTATCACAAGGCCCTTATGAGGATCTCACTCTTTAGACCCAATTATCTTCCAAAGGCCCCACCTCCAAGTACCATCACTTTGGAGGTTAGTATTTCAACATATGAATTTGGGGGAAACACAGACATCAGACCATAGTTAGGGAAGTTCCAAAATAGCTAATAGTTTGTATGTTTGGAGTGGCATACGGAGTCTTTGCAATATATATCTTTAGATCCCATAGTTATTACATTTAAAAGTACCATTCAAATGCAAATAGAAATTTCAGTTATTAGATTGTCTTGATCCTGTATGAATATATCCTCAAGTAGATTTAAGGAATTACTCATTGAAAGGACAGTTTTCAAAAAGAATTGCCACTGGGTTAAGTTACACTAGGTATTGGAGTTCAATTTAAGAAAAAAATAAACCTCTAGGAAAAAAGGCTGTGTTTAAGTAGAGCAATATATATTGCATGTTTATAATGTTGTTTTATAATTATAATGTTTTATATGATTATGTTTTAATTTATGTTTTTATAATTAAAGGAATTTAATAAAATCCATATCCCTGCATATGTTTGAATAACAACAACAACAACAAAAAAGAGCTGGAGAAATGGAAAAGATGGAGAAAAATATAGGGGAGGTAACATTATTTACAAAAGAAGCTTCTTATACTCCTAAGATAGTTACTGGCTTGCTAGAATTCAGGGATGGTGGGGTGTGGAGATGCAGAAGATGAGAGAGAGAAAACAGAAAAAACCCTGGGAGAAGGAAAGTAGAATAAGAGCATTGCAGACTGGCTTTATTTAATTTGTTTTTGCGAAGTGAACACCTTGGCATTATCTAGACCACAAGACGTTCTACAACCAAATGGAGGTAATTAGATCTTTTTTCTCCATCAAGGAAAATTACCCATACATCTGTGTCAGGTAAGTGAGAGTTTATAGAGAAAAACCAAAATTGTTTACTTGAAATAGTCCTTGTCCAGGTGGGTCCCAGATGTACTCAAGCAATGAGAAGTGAATTTATATTCTTGACTCTGAAAAGGATTTTTAAAAAATTCTTCTCTGAGAAAAATCATTTACAGATTGTTTATAACACAAGCCCCAGGCTCTGTTAGGTTGCCTCCTAGTCTAAAGCTTATTTATTTAAGGAAAACAGCACAAACTAGAAGACATTTGCTCTATCCCTGACTTCAGGGGAAGGCCAGGAGCACATTCTATCACATTGGGGAAATTTTTACCCATCGACTGATTTAGCAGGTCTCTTTCAACAATAAAATTCTGTCTTTGTGAAATGCTCTCCAGGGAAACAGATTATTTTAAAAAACAACTTATTAGGGTTGGGGTTGTAGTTCAATAATAGAGCAGTTGGCTAGCATGCATGAGGCCTGGATTTGATCCTTAGCACCACAAGAAAAATAAAATAATAAAATAAAAAATTTATTGAAGTGAAACTCACACAACATAAAATTGACCATTTTAAAGTGCACAATTCAGTAGTATTTGCATAACCAGCA
Organism: Urocitellus parryii; assembly: GCF_045843805.1. Classification (NCBI taxonomy): domain Eukaryota; kingdom Metazoa; phylum Chordata; class Mammalia; order Rodentia; family Sciuridae; genus Urocitellus; species Urocitellus parryii. Next base: position 136,013,396 of record NC_135535.1, on the reverse strand, counting down.
CCTCTATCTAGTTCCAAAACACTTCCATCACTCCAGAGTAAAAACTCTTTTACCCATTAAAGCAGTTTCTCCCAATTTCTTACCATCCCCAGTGCCTGTCACTTTTCATTCCATCTTTATGGATTTATCTATTCTGGATATTTCATATAAAGGGAATCATATAATATGTGAACTATTCTGTCTGGCTCCTTTTGCTTAATATTTTGAAGGTTCATCTGTGTTGTAACATGTCCCAATTTATTCTTTTTTTTTTTTACTAACATTGCATTGTGTTTGTAGACTACATGTTTGTCCACCTACTCATCCATTGGTTCCCCTTTGGGCTTTTTCCACCTTTTGGCAATTGTGATTAGCAGAGCTGCAAACATTCACTTGCATGTTTTCAATGCTTTTTGCTTACATATATAGGAATAGAATTGCAGAATCATATGTTCAGCTTTTTGAGGGGACTCCAGACTGTTCTCCACAGCAGCCGAACCATTGTGCATTCCCACTAGCAATGTACAAGTGTTCTAGTTTCTACATACCCTCACCAATACCTCTTTTCTGTTAGGTTTGTTTTAAAAATTTTTATGATAGCCATCCTGGTAGATATGAAGTGGTATCTTATTGTGCTTTGGACACAGCAAAACATGATTAGTTTAATTCTTTCAAAGTCAGCTTTTTAAAACAAAGTTGATGAAGTCTAAAGTGTCCATAATTCAGTGAACCCTCATCGTACTCATTGTAGGTCACCCGTATCAGGCCTTGACCAAATCCACTAGCACTGTATTTAGAAAGAGAAAAAATTTTTATTTTTATCAAGAATGGCCAGCTCTTTTGGCTGGTAGGATTAGAAATATAGGAGAGATCCAACAAGAGCCACCTGCAGTAGCACTTTAAAAGACCGCATTTGCTTTCTATTGTACCCAATGGTTCCTGCCTTCTTAAGGGGGCATTCAACTGAAATCGCAAACTTTTTAAATTTTTTTTAAGAACCAGGGCTAGTTCTAAATTTTAAGAACAGAATTTACTGTTTAATACATGTTTTCTCAAATAAGTGTTGTTATTTTGTAAAAGAAGTCAAATACTGAGGCCATTTCTTTGGAGGTTTAAAGCATATGCAAGGAAATGTAAGAAAATCTCTGATCCAGTAAAACGAGGAGTAAGGTTCAAAATTAAATGTCAAGGGAAAGAAGTAAAAGGCATGATTTAAGAAGAATATGGAAAGACCATATTTTGACTTAGTATGTCTACAGAAACACATATTGTTCTCTAAGAATAGAAAATCTGCTTAAAGACACCTGAGACTTAGGTCTCTGAAAATCTACATAAACTAAGTAGGAGTCTGACACCAATCGTGGGATTCTGGTCATCAGTTTTCCTTGGTAACAGAGTATGTTAAAAACCCAATCAGGCAAATAACAGTCATTTATAGTCCCTTCAGCCCTTAAGGAGCATAAAGTTGCTAAGGAGAACATTCTGGAATCGCTGTAGCTTCCATGAATAAATTATAGAATGGGAAGTGGCAGTGTTTGGATACTCATTTCCCAGACACGAGATGGAGAATTTAATTAACTTGCAAGACGAAATGCTCGGGAATGGGAATTGAATCAGATTAAATTTCATTTAAAGTTGCCTTAGCTGCTTGTAATTGGTGTCTGATTTCAAGGCATGTCAATGGAGTAAGTGGTATGAATTCTACTTTGGAAAATTACAGTCAAGCCAGTGGTACTTCTAAAGTCCATGTGTGATCCAATTCATTGGCCTTTTCAGTTCTGTGTCTGCAGCACATGTCCCATCTCTGGGAATGTGCCTGAAAATCTCATGTATGTCCTACTTCCCTTTACCCAGCCTCAACCCCTGGATGGCCCCCAATTTATCTTTATTGCCTATTTACTCGTTCCTCTTAAAAACTAATTAAGCACTAGTGTCTCTCCAGGAAGACTGTTCCAAGCCCCTGGCTCAGGTAAGAACTCTTGGCCATGAGAGCAAGTACCCAGATATTTCTTTTTTCATCACCCCTGTTTGCCCTGTTTGTTTAAAGTCCATTTTCCTTGCTAGACTCTAAGTTGCATTCAGGCAGAGCCTTGCCTAGCTCTATTTTCTTGCTGCCTTTCTCTGTCCTAACTCAGGAAAATGTTCATGATAGTCATCATTTGAATTGATATTACTTAGACATCTGTTTCTCCTACCCTGACCCAGAAAAACCACAGCTCTAGCTGGCCCCTTTCCTTGTGTTCTGTTGAACAAGCTTCACTGGAGGATTGGTTTCTGGTTGGATTGTTTGTGTGGATCCAGAGCCTCCGGCCTCTTACCATCAGAAATTCTTCTCCAGGCTTTTCTGTGTTGGAAGTTCTTCCAAAGAGAATTTCCAAGATGCACAAATAATGCCATACCAACATCAGAAAAGTATTATTTTTAAAAATGGTGCTTCTTCCCACACATCTGCTCACACATCTGAATTAAATGTTATTAGAAAACTGTAGCACTCCAGAAGTTACAAAAACCCGTTGTGGAAAACTGGAAGAAGTGTGCTTACACACTTTGAAGGGTCTGGTTGGCTACTGTTAGAAGAGAGAAGGTCGTTGACTAGGCAGACAATCCTGTGTTGCTGCTTTTATCTGGGTACTTAGCCCTTCAAGTCACTGGACATCCTGTGGACCCAGGGCAGGATTTAATGTTCTGTGACTGACCGGAGGGTGCTGAGTACTACAGCTGGTTGACTCACAAGAAAGAAACATTTCACCAATACTCCTTCAGTGAATTCATCTGGTTTTCCTCAGTTTTGCCAGTAGGCATGCCTGCTCCCAGTACTTGAGAGACCTTTCAAGCACTTATTTCTTTATCAGAGAGTGGGCACCCCCTAGTGGCAAATGCGAAGAACGACGGTACAAGAGGCCTGTTTTAAGTCAATAGACCTTGTAATGATGACAGCAATGGTTGGTGACTTTTGCCTAACTTTTGAAAATGTATATGTAAATTATGATATGGTAGTAAGCAGCTGTACATTAATCCTAGATTTTAAGTCTGGTGGGTATAGAATGTGCCCCCAAAGCGCTCATTTACAGGTGGAAATTGTCTCTTAATCATATTACAGTCATTCTAAAATTTTGATGTACTTAAGTATCAGCTGAGAAATCTAATTAAAACCTCTGTTCCTAGCCTCAGTTTGAGAATTTCCAGTTCAGCAGATATTTAAAGTGGCCATAAACCCATGTGTTTAAAATAAGCCCTGATGAGTTTGACCTGTGTGGCCTGTTCACTGAGAAATGCTGGCTAAGAGTGTGGGTTTACAAACTCAAGTAGCAGCAAGTTTGTGCCATGTCTGCCAGGATTGTGATGGTAGGGACTATTCCTTAATCACTCATAGCCTCAGTCACTCATCTGTAAAAAAGCAGTAACAACACCAAATACAAATGGCTATCACAGGACATGAGATTCTAATACAAGGAGCTTGGCATATATAGCTCTCTTATATAATTGCATTTCTGGAATAACCTCTGTTCCATCATCTATAAAATGGGCTGATATCAATACTTTTCCCACATAGTTCTGAAGAACAAATGAAAGAAGATGTGTGCAAAACCTTTCATGTGATGATTAACAGTACTGATCTTGGAAACTACTGTTCTCTTTCCCATCCTTTCTGTTGTGAATATAACTGTAGCATCCTTTTTAGTGAGAGATAGTGAAAAGAAGAAGGGAAACAGATGATCCACGTGTGTACTGAGATTTTAAATCTTTATCAGTGTTTTTTTAATACGTGTTTAAGACTGGCCCAGTGGTACATGCCTATAATTTCAACAACTAGGGAGGCTGAGGGAGGAGGATTGCAAGTTCAAAGCTAGCCTCAGCAACATAGTGAAGCCCTGAGAAACTTAGTAAGACTATGTCTCAAAGTAAAAAAATTATTAAAATAGACTGGGGATGTGGCTTAGAGGTTAAGCGCCACTGGGTTCAATCCCTGATACCAAATATGTGTGTGTGTGTGTGTGTGTGTGTATGTATACATATAAGTACATATACACACGTATACATACATATATAAACTTGTTATATTATTTTAAATGCATTTACATATAAAGTTTAATACATATATTAAAGTCACACATGATATATTAAAAGTTACACATGCACACATATGCATATATGTGTTTTAATATAAAATATGTGATTTAATAAATATATAGTTGTTTACAAAGTTTTATGTACATAAAAAATTGACATTTTTGTTCATGAATCAGGCAATCAATACTGAGGTTATGAGAGTGTAAAGTAATCACTCAGCAAATTGTGAAGTCAGTGTGGATGTTCCCAGTGACACTCTTTAATCTGTGTTTGTTTTTTAAATCTCCCATGTATTCTCAAATCCTTCCTGTTTGCTTCATTTAGGTGGACTTTCCCAAGTGAAGGTGATTCTACCCCTGGCCTGGGAAAGAGCCGTCCTAATCATGCTGTATCTAGGGTCGGCCACTAGAGGGAGCCAACGCTCAGCGAGTGAGGTCAACCTGAGGGAAAGACGTGATCAGAGGGTGTTGATCAGAGGCCAAGGCTCAGAAGTTATGGGTAGCATATTTCAGATTTATTAAAAAAACAAATAGGTAACAAGTCAGAGATTTGGCTAGGAATGATTTAGAAAGGCACTGAAGGCATTATTCCACCAAACATTCACAGTTGTGTGCTGGAAACAGAGAGCAGGGAAGTGTCTTAGAAGCATTTGCGGTGGACGATGGAGGGCCCGGCCTCGTCGTACTCCTGTTTGCTGATCCACATCTGCTGGAAGGTGGACAGAGAAGCCAGGATGGAGCCCCCGATCCAGACAGAGTACTTGCGCTCCGGAGGGGCAATGATCTGTGGGTTCGGATGAAAAGGAAAGGGCATTAGTGCCATCAGGCAGCACGGGGGCTTTCTACCCTGGCCCCCATTTTGCGGATTTGGCTGCTGTTTCCTGTGCAGTCTGGGGTGGTGAGGAGGCCGTGTCCTTAGAGATTCCTCACTGAACCCATTTATTGTTCTGGCTTCCTTCATGGAATCGGTTCCAAACCACCCATAGCGTCTCTATCACATTGTTTAGCCAACTGAAAGTTGACCCCCAATCTGGGGATGACCACCAGTCCTGGGTGACCACTAGATAAGCCCTGACAAACAAGTCCTCCAAGTTCCATGAGCTGTGCTTCAGAGCTCATCCTGACACGCACTTTCTGTAGAACCAAACACCAGCATCTTCTAAGAAGTCTTAACTGTGCCAGAACTTTTATTCAAATCTTTTCCCACTGAAGTCCACTGCTACTCTCAGAAATTCTCTGCCATAAGGGGACTCGGGGTCCATAGTCCCAGTTGGGAAGAACAATTCCCTGGAATGGGTCCCCATTAAGCTATATGGGTTGAGTTTTCCCAGAGCTCAGGCCAGATGTGTGACAGCATGGATACGATGATTAAGTAAATGAATGGTTTAGGAGGAGAAAGCTGAATTGGACCCCAGGTCTTGTCCTGTAGCAACTCAAATAACTAGAACTGAACAACTCCAAATTCCAGTCCAGACTAGGATTCTTTGGTAGAAATGAACGCTTCAACCAACAGGTGTTTCTGAAACTGCAGTTAAAGGGATAACTTTCTTTTTTCCCTTAAGCTCTGATTGAGCATTTATTAAAAAAAAAAAAAAAAAAACAAATAGCTGACATTTACTAAGCCCTCTCTAAATACCAAGCACCATGCTAGACATTTTACATGCGTTATCTCACTTAATTCTCATTACCACCTTGAAGAATAAATATTCAATTGTTCCCACATTATATATGAGAAAACAGAGGCTGAGAAAGGTGTAAGTAACCAGTCACAACCAATGCAGAGCAACTGGTCAGGGTCAGGCCCAATATTCAAACCAGGGTTCTCCTAGTTGTGGATTTTTTTTTTTTCAGGCAATGGTTTTAGATTTCCAGTAAAGTTGCAAAGACAGTACAGAGAGTTCCCACAGTTCCCTCACCTGGTTTCATTCTTCCCTAATGTGTCATCTTACTGTCTAGAGTTTTTAAAGGATCTCTGTACTCTGTTGCCATGCAGGGGGCCAAAGTTTCACTTTCAGTTCTATTCAAGAAATCAGTTTGGAGAACTAGGAATTGCCCAACTCTCCCTACAGCCTCTCTCTGTTCAGCCACCTCCCCACATCACTAGTTTGGTGCTGAAGTGTACCCCCCAGCAGCCCCTCCCTCCTGTATGGTAGTAAGAGGTTGTGGGCTGATCCCGCAGACATCCAAGGAACACAAGCCTTTCAGGAAAGCCTCTCTTCTCCCCACCTGAAGTCTTTTAGCACAGGACTTCCCAGAGGCTAGGAGACAGAGAGAAAGAACGTGTGTTGAAGTCTAGCTCATTCTCTTATGTTGCAAATCCTTTGCTAAAGAGAGAAGGGAGTGCAAACAGCAGAGAGCTTGTCTGCTCTCTTGACTGCCTTGTGTGTGTGTGTGAACTGCACTAAAATTGCCACTTTCGCTTCCTATGACATGGGTCAGAAGGTCTCAGTGTGGCATTCTGATTTCAGAGATAAGAGCCTCTGAGGAGTCACCAGCCGGGGGACACTTCCTTCTAAAGGAACCATCACCATTTAATCTCTGAGTGCCCTTGCTTGGAACTCAAAGCCAAAACCATTTAGGGACCTGGGTGGCTCAGGGACTGAGCCTGGTCATGCCAGAGTCATCCTGTGCTTTTGAGCCACTTGTGTCAAAAGATGTTTCAGACAGAGAGATGAAGAAAGGACTCTAATTCCTGGCCACTGGTGGTCACATTTAGCCATGAAAGAATACAAGCGACTAAATCTACAGGGTTTCAACTGCTTCAGAAATGTCTGGCTCATCTGTAGTTTTAGAAAATGCTCTACATGTGAGACACACTGTTTTTGTGATGAGGTAAAACAACAAAATATATGTTCTGAAGAGATATAGGCATGTGGGGAGCTGCGTGGACCTCGATGGCAGCTGCAGAAAGAGGCTGATAAACAAGCAGAAGTGTAGAATAAATTTTGTATAAAATAATGTAGTTTCTCTTATGAACTGGATTGACTTAAACAAAGTATATGGGACATGTGGAATTTTACCCACTGCCTGGCCCTGGAACCCATGAGTGCCTATGACCAGGATATGGCCTCAAAAGAGTCCTTTCCATCTGGTTATGGGGCTGACACCCCTGGTGGCATAGCCTGGGGACTGTCACTGAACAGTACCTTGATCTTCATGGTGCTGGGCGCCAGGGCCGTGATCTCCTTTTGCATCCGGTCTGCAATGCCTGGGTACATGGTGGTACCCCCTGAGAGGACGTTGTTAGCATAGAGGTCCTTCCTGATGTCAATGTCACACTTCATGATGCTGTTGTAGGTGGTTTCATGGATGCCAGCAGACTCCATCCCTGAAAAGAAACACAAGCCATGGTCCTTGGGTGGGGGCAACACTCAGGTTAGCCAGTAAGACCTGATGTGAGCACTTGGCTGATCTTACACAGGATGAGACTAGGCAGGTGTAACAATCTAGAAGTCACTCATCTGAGAAACCAAAAGAGTCTTGTTATGCTCCATGTCCTTCTGCCTCTAATGGGGAAGTCTTACTGCCTCTCCACGGCGGGAGTACAGCACGCTAATACCAATTTTTAAATAGATGCTCTATTATACATAATTTAAATCAGAGGCAAAACCTTCAAATTCCCTGTAGAAGGTCCCACACCTAGTCAATGTCACAGCCATCACTCAGAACTCTCCCATCTCTCTGTAGCTGCTGCCTCTTACCCCCACTCAAATCTAAATGGAACTGAATCATTAGAAAAGTGTTTCTTCCTATCTGGACAAAGACTCATTTTTCTTCAGTCTTAATAATTTTTTGTCAATTTTTTTTCTTTAAATTTCTGAGGTGGGCCTTTTGGAAAAAACTTCAGGTGGCTCTTCACCTTTTGCAGTGCTGAGATCTGATACTAACAATGGTACTAGCACCTAATTATTAATTACTAATGATATCTAAACAGTCTTCATTTATACATGAAGAAATAAGAACAAAGTCATCAACCCAAGGTCTCTACTCCCAGAGCCTAGCTCTGTAAAAACCTATGCCACCCCAACTCTCGTGATTATGAGGAGTGTGATGTAAAATCAAATCTCCCCAAGTCAATGCTTGTCCATTTATCTCTCTGACCCCCTCCCCCCCACTGTTCCCAAAGACTAAGCACTGAGCACATCTTCCCCAAATATCCCACTGGCTTCTAAGCACAGATTTAAGGCTTTCGGCTTGATCTCCACACAGTGTCTTCCTAGGAAGAAAACTCCTTTCCTGGGCTTCTTCCACCTTCTCATCTTGGAAACATGATACTTCTTTTCCCTGGTTTAGAAATGTCTTTGGTCTCGGGTCCCTGACACATCTCACATGCAGATGGGCTTTGGTAGCCATGGGCTGCTGGATGCAGGAAAAGAGGGTGTCTCCCCTTCCTGGGGAAGGGTATTTTTGTTGCCTACCAATGAAGGACGGCTGGAAGAGGGTCTCTGGGCAGCGGAAGCGTTCATTGCCAATGGTGATCACCTGCCCGTCAGGCAGCTCGTAGCTCTTCTCAAGCGAGGAGGACGACGCAGCAGTGGCCATCTCATTTTCAAAGTCCAGAGCTACATAGCACAGCTTCTCCTTGATGTCTCGGACGATCTCACGTTCGGCTGGCAAACACATGCAGATGTTATGGCACACATTAGGATTTACACAGATGCTAAAGATCTACCTGCTCCACTTCAGTCTTATGCAGAATCAGCTCCTCAGAGGACCCACAGTTTTCCAGAAGCCTTCAAGATCTTTGCTGCCTGTCCCAGATAGATCGTAGCTCAAACCCTAGGCACATTTGCCACTTTCCAGAAAGAGGTAGGTGCTGGCTCAGGACCAGCCCAGTCCTGGAGGCTCCAGTGGTGCAAATGGAAGGAGATATGAGAGAAGTGGGCAAACTTCTGTGCTCTGAAGTTCTGAGCTACCGATTACATAGGAATCCCTAGGAACTTTTGGGAGGTGTTTTGGGATCCCTTATGGGGACCGGGAATGAAATTAACTCAACTTCATACTGCAAAAGGAGACTTTAATATCACCAGGGCTCAAACTTGGAGCCTGAAATACACCTCAGGCGCATCCAGAAATCAGTACATTTGGATAATGCCAAATTGGTGAGGGCTGTATAAGCAGCTGGAGTGCAGGAACTGTCTCCATGTTTCTAGCAATGTCTGACACTGCCCTCTTGTGGAGAGAGAGTGTGTGACAGCAGCTTTGACAGACCTGCCTGGCCAGTGTTAATAATAACTAACAATGGCTGAATGCTTATGCTCTGCTAGGTTTTCCACATGGATTATTTTATGTCACATTCCTTACAATCATGAGAGTAGGAATTTATGCTCTTCTCCATTTTTCAGATAAAGAGACTATGGCTTAGCAAGGTTAGCAAGGTTTGTAAACGTGTCCAAAGACATAGCTAGTGAGTAGAATTTGGACTTAAATCCTGTTTAGAGTTGCCAAAGATTGCCAAACATCACATCATTTTATCTTCATCTTCTATATAATCTTTTGTATTTGCTAATGGATATTTTAAAATATTCAAGTATTACAACTCCGGCTCACAATACGAGGCAATTATAACCGTTCTCAAAGAAATTCCCCAAAGTAGTGTATAATAATTTAGCAATTCAACATAGCCAACGAAACTGTGCTTTGCTTTTCCTAGAGTCAGGCCTTGCCATCGTCAAGTCTCCATCCCACCATCTCCCTGCACAGTCACAGTGGTCCTGTAAGTTCCCCTGAAGAACACACTGCCCTACACCCTCTGGCTTTTATTTCCCACAGGCCTCACCAGTAGTCACAAAGGAATAGCCACGCTCCGTCAGGATCTTCATGAGGTAGTCGGTGAGATCTCGGCCAGCCAGGTCCAGACGCATGATGGCATGGGGCAGGGCATACCCCTCATAGATGGGCACGTTGTGGGTAACACCATCTCCAGAATCCAGCACAATACCTGGGAGACAACAGACATGATACAAGTCACTGCAGCAAGTGGTGGGCAGTCACTTACTGGTGTAGTAGAAGGAGGTTTTTGGGGAAGGGGACTTTATAAGCCTTTTATTTGAAAGGAAGAAAGAAGGTATTTGGTGGAAGAGAGAAGTGGTTCAGGGCTTGGGAAAAAACAAGAAGATGGAAACCATAGAGAAGTTCCTGCTAGAAATAAGATGTCTGGGGATTATCTTGAAAAGGCGAGAAGATCTTTTGAGGGCTGAGATCAATCCTACCAATTCTAACTCACCCCTTATCTGTCATGAACCACGTTTATAACCATCGAATACCATAACTCATGGTATATGCATCTGATCAAGGCTCCCATTCCAGCCACCTACCAGTTGTACGTCCAGAGGCGTAGAGGGACAGCACTGCCTGAATAGCCACATACATGGCTGGAACATTGAAGGTCTCAAACATAATCTGCAAAATAATTCAAAGGGCTAAATTAGTGATGCTGCCAGTCTTACAAAGAATGTTCAAAGAATGTTCCTCCATGATGAATGCAGACGGGACCATCTGGCTCTGGGCCGTAGAGACCAAGGTAATGAAGAGCCAAGGAGAAATGAAGGTACTAATGGAGAGACCATCATATCGGTGACCTGGCAGAGAAGACTGGGAGTAGTAGGCATGCAAGACTAGGCCAGGAGAAATGAGGGTCTAGCTTGTAGCTCTGATCCTTGCCCTGCCTTGAGTGTGACCTGGGAGAAGTCACCAAATTGATAGTCTACTGATGTGGGCTTCATTCCAGGTTTCTCAACTATAAACAGAGGAGGGGTTTATTTATTTATTTTTAAAGTTTATTTATTTATTCTAATTTGTTAAAAATGACAGCAGAATGTTTTTTAATTCATAGTACACAGAGCACAATTTTTCATTTCTCTGGTTGTGCACAAAATATAGTCACACCATTCGTGTCTTCATACATGTACCTAGGGTAATGATGTCCATCTCATTCCACCATCTTTCAGAGGAGGGGTGAGACTAGATGAGCTTTTAGTTTCATCCAGAATAGAAAGTCTAAGACTTATTAACTATATAAAAGCTAAAAGAAAAAGAAAAGACAAAATCCAGTTTTGATTTCTCTGGCTTTAAAAAAAAGAGACCTTTTATGCCGGTGCGGGACGGTAGCACACACCTGTAATCCCAGTAGCTAGGGAGGCTAAGGCAGGAGGATCATGACCTCAAAGTCAGCCTCAGCAACTTAGTGATGACCTAAGCAACTCAGCAAAACCCTGTCTCTAAATAAAATAATAATAATAGCTGGAGATGTGGCTTAGTGGTTAAGCGCCCCTGGGTCCACTCCTCAGTACAAAAACAAAAGAAAAAAAAGAAAGAGACCTTTTAAACCTGAGGCTTTTCCAAGTCTGATGCTCAGGCTGGTTGGGAGTACCCCTGATTGTGTGAATCTGTCTGTGCTGCCATTTCATCCATTCTCCTTTTTTATATAGTTTTGGGGACCAACCCTCACCTTGGAATGAGGCCACTCTGGCTGCAGTGGGAAGGTTCTGCTTCATGGCATCATGAGTGCCAGTGCCCCAGCTGATGCAGTTTGTCCAAGAACCAGAGCCCCTCCAGGCCACTCATGCTCCAGAAGATGTCAATGGGCCTTGATTTCCCCATCCATACTGCCCTCCCTGGTCTGTGACTCAGAATGCCTGGAATCTGCTAAAGAGCCATGATTCTCAACCATTTTTCTGCCTACATGCCATTTAGAGGAACAGAAACTGTTGTCAGAACAACAGCTTGTGAGTCATTCCCAGACCACTTGGGCTCTGCTGTGGAGAAGAACCTCAGGGGCACTGGTGTGAGCACCAAGAGCTCTTCTGGAAAGGGAACCTGCAGGATTTACACATGTTATTCTCCAAGGGCGAAGACCATGGGTCAGTTCCAGGCTCTGCCTCTCCCAGCTCTGTGATCTTGGGGAAATCACTTAATGTATCTGAGTCTTGATTTCTTCAATCAATTAGTCAGCATAGTAATTGCTGCTCCGTGGTGGTAGGATTTAAAGAGACAGTGCATGCAAAATGCCTGGTCCTGTGCTTGACCACAGCAAGAGCCAAATTGACTTTAGATGTTGTGATTAATCGCTCATCCAAACCAGAAAATTTCTATGGCTAGTGGGCTAGCTGGGCTCCTGCTGTAAGGTCTTGAGCATCAGACAGGTAACAATATGACTATTTTAATTATTTGTTTCATGTTCAGTGACCATGATACACGTTTATCATTTGGATCATTAGCCTTCACAGCAATCATTTGAAAATTAATAGTACTACTATGATTCCCAACTAATAGACAAGGAAACTGAGGCTCTGAGAAATTAAGTGGGCTCTTTATATAACTGATAAATGACACATCCATTTTCAAGCCTAGATCTGTCCTACTATATGTCATACTATATTTTTTAAATCACTCCTCCATAGAAATAGTAACATAATCATGTCCCTTCTTGATTAGGTCTTCTAAATTTTCTTTTGGTCTTGGAGATAAAAGATCTATTTTGCACTAAATATGTGAATACCATCAAGATGTTCCTGGCCTTTGGGATTTCTTAGCTTCTGGAAAATGATTAGTCTGTTGTGGATTGCTGATTGGGGTCCTCTCTCTGTTGTCCTGTGTAGCTATATTCTAATAGGACTTTTCCCAACCCCAAAAGTCCTAGGTGCCTAAGCCATTATTTACCTGGGTCATTTTCTCCCGGTTGGCCTTGGGGTTCAGGGGTGCCTCAGTGAGCAGGGTTGGATGCTCTTCAGGGGCAACTCGAAGCTCATTGTAGAAGGAGTGGTGCCAGATCTAGGGAGCAGAGGAGACAGAGGAGAAACACATGACATGATGTTGTAGGGCAGTGCAGAAACCGACAAGGGACCAGAATGAGCTAGATTAAACCAGGGCCAAGGGAAATGCCACAAGTCCTCCTTGTGTGTTCATATTTGTGCAGATGCAGAGACTTACCACAAAGAGTGTTAGTACTCTGTGCAAAGGTTCACATCTGGTAAATGACTGAGCAAAACCCCAGGCCCAGGTCTGTGAGGCTGGGTGGTGGAGTATCAAGGGCACAGACTCTACAGCAAACTCTGGCTTCAAATCTCAGTTCAGCCACTTTGTAGTTAGGGAGCTTGGCAAGTTTTTAACTGTTCTCAGCTCTAGTCTCACCACTGGGTATAGGGAGATGAGAATAATTAGAATGTACCTCATCAAGTCTTTATGTGAATTAAGTAAGATAAACCTGGAGTTACTAGTCAATTTTATTACTAGTTACAGAGCAAATTTTATTATGATTCAGTTGTATCTTCTTCACCTTCCCCTTCCATTTTAGTTACTAAAATTTTAATTTAGTAAATAAAATGACAATGAATGCATACATGAGTAAACAAATGAAGCTGACCTGAAAACCTAATTGCCACTTTTAATGCTTTTAGAGAAATTGCTCTTTGCTGCGTGTGGGTGCAGAAGAGAACAAGTCTGCCTCCTGCTTCCCTCTCTGCCCTCTAGGGCTGTCAGAAGCTGGCCTCTGTCCGCACAATCTGGGTCTTCCATTCAGGGACAGGCGTTTGGCCTTCAGGTGCTTCTAAAAAAAAAATCTCATGCCATTTTATATACAGCGTGTTTATGTGAATGTGCTTTGGGTAAAAATACATTTACTTTATGGTTGAGAGTCCTTTTTAATGCCCAGATGCCCCAAAGAATACACTGTTCTAAACAGGGCAACATGAGCTAATTTTAATTTAAAAGCATGAAAATTCTCTACCAGCACCAGGAAGACAAGATTCACCTAGAATCCAAACAAAACAAAATAAAGACTGCTAGTGAAAGTTTATAAATTAACAAAAGGTTCCGTTTCCTTGCCTTTGAAATTGTGGGTCTCTGGAAAGGAAAAGAGACACTTGACAGTTCTGCTTCTTTGGTAAGAAGAAGGCAGGGCTACACAAGGGTGATTTAGGAACCTTGAAACTGACCACTCTAAGGATCCGTGGAGAGCTGCTCCTGAACTCTCCACACTCATCCCACCAACCAGATGTTCAATTTGTTTATTAAATTGTTTATCAAATTGTTTATCATGTTTGTCTTTTAAAATGGCTGGGGCGAGGGCGAGGGGAGCAGAGCACTTAAGAAACCCTCCCAGTCAGATTGTGTACCTTGGTTACCTTTAAAAAACTGCCAATCTGGGCTGGGGTTGTGGCTCAGTGGTAGAGCACTCGCCTAGCATGTGTAAGGCCTTGGGTTCGATCCTTAGCACCACACAAAAATAAATACATTAAAGATATTGTGTCCAACTACAACTAAAAAATAAATATTAAAAAAAAACTCAAAAAACTGCTAATCCAGCTCTCCTTCTATCCTTCCAGAATTTTCTTTGGATTTAAATGTTAGAAATAATAAAAAAAAATATTCTGCTAATCTCTGTCTGGGAGCATCCATTCTAAATGCTGTCAGCTCCACAGAGAAACTTCTAAAAAGCACTTTCCCACTGATGTTAGCGTCTTCTCCTCAGTGCAAACTGCCATCTTTCCAAAGCCATAATCTTAAATGAGGTGAACCAATTTATAGGCAATTTTTGTAGAGAAATACAGGTGTAGGTACTACATTACTAATGAATTCTAGAAACACTATGTGTTTTTATTTAAAATTGGTAAATGTGTATGAAAGTATGTGTGTCAAGGTGAGTTTAGTGAGCCGATAGATAAATAAATGCCAGATGTACTTTTTAATTACTTTTTTTTGGGGTGTTGGGGTGGAACCCAGGATCTCACACCTGTTAAGTGTGTATGCTCTGTCACAGAGCTATATTCACAGTCCCCTGCACTTAATATTTTTTGTCACTTTCTTATCATTCCTTATGCTTATCCATGGATCACTGGTATTTCTTTAAAATACCTAATATCAAATATTCAAAATCCTCTTTATTAGCTCTTTTAAAAGCATTTTGGAGATAGGGCCTCACTTAATGCAATGCGGAAAGGTCATCCTTTAAATATTAATTTAAAAACTTTTGTCAGCTATGATTGTGCTTCAGTATGTGGAGGAGTGTTCAAGAATGTACCAAATCCACCACATCACAGTTCCCCTTTTCAACAGTAAAAACTATAATACTTTTTATTTAAACTCTTGGGATGAATTAATGAAAAGCTTTCAAGAACTTCAAGAACGGGTTTCAACTCCTCTTTAGCTAAGTTGCACTGAAGGAATGGCCACACAGCCTCTGAGGAGAGTGTCAGGGAGGGTCATTCCCTAGGCCAATGCTCATGCAATGCTTGTCCTAGGAGGGTGGTCCAGATGACATGAGGAATGGCCTGGGCTGTTAATTCCCACCACTAGCAAAGGGCTGCTTCTCTAATCTATAAAACTCCTCCCCTCTAAGTTGTTTACACAATCTGGTAGGCAAGGGATTTTTTTTTTGTTTTGTTTTAGAAGAAGTATTTCAGTGTTATTTTTTTTCCCATTGAGTAATAGTCTAGAATAAACATTAACAAATAAAAGGGCAATTGAGAAATATGAGCCAGTTATGTTCCCCAGAAGTAGCATGTTGTTTTGAATCAGGGACTGTGGGAATTATGCAAGCTGGGGTCTCAACCTGGAGCAAACTTCCTGGTACCTTTTCCATGTCGTCCCAGTTGGTGATGATGCCATGTTCTATGGGGTACTTTAAGGTCAGGATTCCTCTTTTGCTCTGTGCTTCATCACCCACGTAGCTGTCTTTTTGTCCCATTCCCACCATCACTCCCTGAAAAGGTTCAACACAGCACAAGTCAGCTTCTCCCAACACTTGCAAATTGGTTGCAACCAGCTCACAAAGGGTTAAAACATTGAGACAGGAGGCTCCTTTTTAGTAGCAATAATATGAGTCATTGTCACTTTGCAAAGTTCCTTAGTTGACAGGAAACAGACAAGAACCAGCCTTTAAGCAGCAGGGGATGCTGTGGGAGTGGCAACTTTACACTGTGTTTTTTTTTTTTTTTTTTTTTAACTTATATGGTCTTTTTTTTTTTTTTTTTTTTTTTTTTTTTTTTTGGTGCTAGGGATTGAACCCATGGTCTTGTGCATGCAAGGCAAGCACTCTACCAACTGAGCTATATCCCCAGCCCATAAACTTCTATGTTTCTTGATGAGATCTGTTAGGGCAGAGATTATGTCTGTCTTGCTCACCATTGCAGCAGACTGCTATCAACTATCATAGCAATCAACAATTATAATTGCCTAAACTAGTTAGCTGCTTTTTTCTAAATCATTAAGGTGATGTTTTAAAAAAATCCTCAATGGATTTTTTTAAATTGCTCTGAAGTGACTGTTTTAGAATTGCAAAATAACTATGGCCACTATAAATCATATAATATTTGTCTTGTATAAAATATGTCCATTGTGCAGAGTTCAAGAAAAAGACAGATTTCATCCATCAGAAGAGGCTTCTGTGACTTATTCTCATGAATATACACCAAATGGAGAGCCATAACCATCGAGCTGATGGGCTTAATACACAAAATACATTTTGGATGTGAGGTAGAATTTCTGAGATGAAACCACCTAGTTTTTACCAAATGGCTGCCACCAATATTTTGTTTATACATAATATGTAAAATTACTTAGTGACTATGAAGATGTATTTTGATGACAGCTAACATCACATAAAAAGACATTGATATCAATGTTGTTTTCATCTAATACCAAGCTCTCTGAAGTTGAGTGACCTGGATCTTTATTTTAGGTTCTTTTCAAAGAGTAGATATGGTGTACATAGGATAACTCAAAAGTGTTTATGAGGATGATAACAATGATGATATTTAGACAAAAAGAACATATGAAAAAGGGGCCAACAATATCTAATAGACACCCACCCACCAAACAATCTGTATTTTATATGAAACTGGCATTTACTCCTAGACATGGATCATTCTATCTATCTACCTACCTATCTATCACTCTATCTATCCATCTCTCTATATATTTTTGTGACACTGGAGATAGATCCCAGGGTATCACACATGCTAGGAAATCACTCTACTGCTGAGCCACATCCTCAATCCATCACCGATATATTTTTAACAGGTTACATACGTGCTGGGCAGAGAGCAACAGACAATTTGTGGGTACATATGGGCATAGAGGGATCTGACCTATAGCCCTATTCTCTTGCTGTTCTCAGAATTTCACTCACCTGATGTCTGGGACGTCCCACAATAGATGGGAAAACAGCCCTGGGAGCATCGTCCCCAGCAAAGCCAGCTTTACAGAGCCCAGAACCATTGTCACACACCAGGGCAGTGCTGTCCTCTTCTTCACACATGACTGGAACTGATTCACAGGTTTCTACAGAATACAGGGAAGAAGCAGTAGGTGTAAAAGAGCCGTTATTAAGCACTTACCGGATGGCTTCCATCTCCAGAGTGGGTTTGGGCCCCTCCTCTGTTTCAGGCTTTCCCCTTATCTAACACACAACCTTTTTACCTTGAAGTACTTTCATTAGACTGCAAGGTTTTGATAATCCAAAACTCTGACTTGCACGTTTGTATCACTGGCCCCCAACACAATGACTGGCACATCACATATTCTTACCAGCACTTTAAAGATAGGCTGAGCTTCCAGCCTCTGAGACTCAATCTTCACAGGGACACATCACATACTATTTAGGAAGCATCTAGAATTTTCTGTATTAACCCAAACACATCTTTCTAGGCATGTTATACTTTTCAATTTTTTTTCCAAAAAACCCCAAAAATTCTGAGAGATGAGTAGCATGTGAAACTTTGGAAATGTTATACCGCTTAGATATTTAGTTAACATAAATGTTCAAAATAATGGTCTCTTTTTGGATCCTGAGGACTTTTACTTGACCCTCAGAGAAATGTTAAAATGAGTCAAGATTTCCTAAGATGGTACTTAAAATTGTAGGTGTTACACTTATTCTTCATTAATAAAAGTCACCTTTAATCTAAAAGTTCAACAAGCAAGGGTGAGTCTATTGAAATTACATTTCATGTAGTAGAATATTTGCTGCCATTAAGAAAGATAAGTAAAAAGAAGACGACGGAATATTCTTACGTAGTAATAAAAGGTTAGAGAAAGTAGTGCTTTTGTCCATAAAGATTACATATATTTATCAAGATATTGACTGGGGATATTTGAAAGTGGTGGGTTTTGTAGCGGTTTGTAACTATCTTCCCTGAGTTCTGCTATATTCTCTAATTTTATAAATTCCTTTGGTTATAAAACAATATTTTAAACAGCCCACTTTTAAGCTTGGATTCTTTGATGAAGTCTGGAAGCAAAAGTATCAGCACAACTGTGTGAAAATGAAGGCATGCATAATAGTAGATGTTTTCATCCAGTGCTCTCAGTTTTACAAGTGACCCCACTTGTAAAGTGATTTGTTCAAGGGCACACAGGACATTGAGGCAGAGCCCAGCCAGATACCAGGTGCCTGTTGGCCACCTTGTGCTTTTAATCCAAGAGTCCTTACATTTTCCAAACAGAATTAAAGAGAAATAGTATGTGAAGAGAAGTACTATCAGAGTACTCTGCCTGGCATTGATGCTGTTGAGATCTCAAGATATCAAGTTGAGCAAGATGATTCTTCTGTTTTTATTTATTTATTTATTTTTGCAGTGCTCGGGATCAAATTCAGGGCCTTGCCTTGTGCATGCTAGCAAATGTTTAACCACTGAGCCACATCCCTCATTCAGATTCTTCTTTTAAATGGGTGAACTTATTGTTACTCCAGACCTACGCATAAACGACGATTCTGTTAAGGAAATTTCTAGGAAGTAGGAAAAAAAGTTTTCTTTTTTTTTTCTATTAATGATCTGGGGTTTTGCCAGATCATTCTCACAAAATCAACGCTGTATCATTTCAAACAGTCAGAAATTCCAGAGCAGAGCTCCATGTAGCATAGTCCTTTGCAAAGAATATAAACCTCAGTTGAGATGACATAGTTTAAGATCAAGGCTTACAAAATTATCTCCAACTGACAAGGAACTCCAGGCTCAGGGCATTGAAGTGACTAGTCCAAGATCCCCAGACTGACACACTGAGGACTCTGGAGATTACGTAGTGACCGTGACTGCTAGGATTTGACTCCAGTTTCCACCACTTAAACATTTTGTGATTTAGCAAGTTATCCAAAATCTCAAAATCAGAGTCTTCTGAACTATAAAACAGTTATAATACTGGTAGATAGCTCAAAGAGTTCATATGAGGACTACATTTGTAAGGAAATATTTAAAATAATAAATTGTTCATATACATTATAAATTCTCCATAAATGTCTGTTTCATCATGATCACCATTATTATATGACTAACACCATTGTCCCGATATTTTGGTTTCTAATCTTTGCTTTCTTTTCACACAACTCAAGATCAGAATGAAAATCTTCAATGTGTGTATTCCACTTGCAAAATGGAAAATGGAACATATAAACGGCTTGTTCTCCCTCCACCCAGCTTCCCTTCCCTTTTCAGACACTGATTGTATTTGGCTTCCTTCCTAACAGATCCAGAGACATTCCAACACAGGTAGGAACTATAAGAGAGATGCAACAGAAGAAGCACTGAGTGCAAAGGCAGCCGACTGCAGGGGATCAGCAGGCAGGCTGTGGATGTGCTAAGCCTAGTCTCCAAATGGACAGTAACAGCTGATCACAGGATAAAATATTTAAAATTAGGATGCTCTCTGAAAATAGGAAGAGATATTCCTAAGAAGCCTTTTGTTGGGCAGTGATGGTTTGGGGGAAGTGTTTGAATATACTCAGAAAAAGTAGGCTGATCCCATAGCATTAGCAAGAATGCAGAAAGAAAAAAAAAACCTCAAAATTCAGTAAATATATTTATATTTGGTGAAAAATGTCCAGGAAGAATTTTAGAATCTCCAAAAGGAGCACTGTCATCTGTAAGAAGTCTGTGTCCCCAGAGAGAGCTGATTTGATGGTTTACAAACAACTCTTATCAAACCTGAAATGAGCAGCTTGGTTTGCAGCAAAGCATTTCCTAATTAGGTAAAACATGTTCGCTCCAATGTCTGCTTTTGGAACTGCACCCGGGTCAGGGGGTTTGCTCCAACCAAGTACAGTCCTTCTTGTGCCAAAAATGAGTAGTTAGATGGGGCGGGGGAGAAGGGAGGAATGGTACTTTTCCCAGCTCCTTGGTCTTGAAACACAAACCATATTTAGTCATGAGTCACAAACGGAAGGAAAATCTCAGCGTGAAAACTGTGGTCCAGTCCTGGTTGACGCTGCCAAACCCTGATTTACAGCAAAGTTCTGGGGTGGCAGGGCTGGAGCCACAGTCACACTTGCCTCACCAGGCTGGGGGGGGGGGAACTTGAGGCTGAGAGAAATGCAAACCAGACCTCCCTCTGCTGGGACACACAGCTGTCAGATGCAAGCTCGGCTCCCTCCCTCTTTCTTTGCAGAGAAAAATTTAAGTTGGTTGCTTGCTGAGTTCTGCTGAAAATGACCAATGATGCAGATCCTAACAAATAAGTTCACAGATACACTCAAGAGACACACGTTTCCAATATAAGATACTACTAATTAGATCCGGGGGAATCCACAAGCAATACATAAATTCAGTCAAAATCAAATTACCCTCTGTTCACTTCTAAAATCCACTTCCAAAAGCATCAGCTGCACCTAAAATACAGTCCAGTGAAAATTCCACACTAAATTTGAACTATAAAATAAATTCCGGAGTTTCCACTGCCTAAATATAAATAAATGTGTAATTTACTATAAAGAGCTAGTCTTTATCCCTAGAACATGCTACAAAATCTGAGCTGTTGGTTTAGTACAAACAGCACTCATAGGTGATATGCATGAATAAAATTCATTCCATCTTCCTCTCTGCTTCCTCCACCATCCAACCTGCATTTACACCTTGTCTCAGATGTTAAATCACGAGAGCCAAAAGCTATAATCATATTAATGGTACGATCTTCATTCAAAAATATCAGATTGCATGAGCCTATCCAAAACCCTGCAGACAATGTCTGATTATATTGGATAATACAAGAGCCAGTGGAATCTCTTAAGTCACATTCCTTGGCGGGTACCACTTACCCTGATGGTGCTTAGCTCGGCTTCTCCACTCTGGGTGGGTGGTGTCCAGGGAAGCTGAACACTGAAGTGTTATATAGCCCCTTGTTCTGCTCCCCTCCCACTTGCTTCCCAAACAAGGAGCAAAGACGGACTGGAGCCCATCGTTCAGTCTAACACAACCATATAGGGACCTCGGCACAAAACTCTCTCATCTGGGTGGCTGGAGGCTGGAGTCTCTTCCACTGCATTCCACTGCTCTACTTGTGAAATGGGAGGCAGCTCAGCTGCCCGTGGGAGATAAACAGTTCAAGTCTTCAGAACAACTGCTGGAGTGCCCAGAGACACTGGGCTAGTATTATAGGGCAGATGCAGGCACAGTTTGCACATTCCTCAGGTGATGTCAGCCTGCTGTCTGGCTGGCCTTTCAGGCTACTTCCTAGGGAACTTAGAGCAGAACGGGGCTGCCTCCGACTAGCAGGGACCTTTAAAAACTCTCCTGCAAAGGAGGCTTGCAACAAAGAAAGCTATGAGTTCAGTTGCCCACAGATAGGTAGAGGGAGTCTTTATGGCAGTCACCCCATGTTAACAAACCGAGTTCTTGAGTGGTGCTTAATGGAAACAAGAGTTGAGGTATAGATACAGAACTAATGGGCCCTGTTTCAAAGATAGAATGTAAGCTTTACCATAACCACTTTAATCCTTGCGTACATTAGATCTGTCTATTAATTTGTCACTGAGCAATCTAGCAGCATGATAAGGAGCCATCCTTTGGCCAGAAAGACTACCAGGCACCCTGTCACAAAATTAGTTGGAGAGAAAAGAGAAGGTGGGGAGGAAGCCTCCTCCTCTCTCCCATGAACTCTTTTGACAAGAATACAGATCAGGGGACCCCATCATTTCTCAAAAACATTAGCTGTCATTCTCAAGCATCAGTGAATAACTTCAATGGCTTTACGCTTCTCTACTACTCTCCTCCAAGCCAAGATTATAAATCAATTCATAATAGAAATATTTTTGATGGATACCGTGAGTATTTCTGGACTGTTGACATGTGAGAAAAGTTCCAGAATGAAAGGCCTGAGTTTACAGCTGTGATCAGCTGTTCACTCATTTGATTTGTGGTAGACACATACATATGTGCATATTTATCTTTGAGGAATTTCGTTGTTGGTCATTAGAATTTTTTTTTGTGGGAGGAGGGACTGGGGATTAAACCCAGGGATATTTTACCACTGAGCTACATCCTCAGTCCTTTTCATTTTATTTTGAGACAGAGTCTCACCAAGTTGCTAAGGGCCTTGTTAAATTGCCCAGGCTGGTCTCGAACTTGCACTCCTCCTGCCTCAGCCTCTCAAATCACTGGAATTACAATCATGCACCACCACACCCAGCCATCATTATAAAAACCTAAATAGCTTAATACTAAATCATAATAGAATATCTCTGTATTACTCAGGATTTTGTGAACTGTACCTCATTTCTACCAACCATAAAATACAAGTGCTTGAATGCTAAAATATGAAGACTACATAGTACAACATAGAGGTGGACATTTGGTATTAATCCAACAGTTTTCATCACAAGGGGTCATGTGAAGCACAAATTCCATATTTTCCTGATTGAGTAGAGGTAGGATCCCCTCCACTATCCTTTCTGTCTCAAGCAGTGTCTATATCATCCCTGATATCTTGTCTAAATGACTGTTCCTTTAAAAATCAAACAGAAGAATCTTGGTAATCATCTTTATGAGGGCTGGGGTTGTGGCTCAGTGGTACAGCAATTGACTAGCATATATGAGGCCCTGGGTTCTATCCTCAGCACCACATAAAGATAAATAAATAAAGGTATCCTGTCCATCTACAACTAATTTTTTTAAAATCACCCTATGATTCTTGCATCATTTATCCTTTGATAATAGTAGTGTACATCCATAGCCCTAATAGGAATCAGACTATGATGACATAAAAAGACATAATAAAAGAGGACTTAAGATTTAGTTTTTCTTACAAGTGTTTTAAAAGAATCTTTGACACTAGCCAGGGAAGACTGTGACTAAAATAAATTTCTGAGTGTGATTCATAGTCTCATTGTTTGAGTTCAAGATTTATACTTTTATATCCATTCCAAGTCTCTTCAGTGAGAGAAAGCAGCACTGGATGAGTATGTATGTGTATGCACAAAGAAAACTCCACTCGAGTGGCCAGATAGCTCTTGGGGCTGACAGCCATATATCTAAGGAATTATTGAGCAATTAGAAAAACAGTGTCTGGCCACTTGGTTGCATTTCAGGGAAACTATAAAACAAATTCCAAGCTATAAGCACACATTTAAGAATGAACTCCAGGCATGTTGTTCAAATACCACACACCATCTTGTTATGTATTCAGTGATGATTCACTATAAATCCTTTGAGAACTGGGACAAATTTTCATTCCCTTTGGAACCCGGTCCAGAGCTGAGTAAACAGAGGGTGCTCATCAGCAGGGATGGAAATGTTCACTATCAGCATCCTCTAACACAGCAGAACTCACCACATGTGACTACTGATGGTTGAAATGTGTGCAGGATTGGAATTTTTGAATTTTATTCTATCTTAATTAAATTTCAGTTTGAACAATTACATGTAGCTAGTGACTACCATATTAGTGAGTTTTGTACTTGGCTGCAATTGAAATTGCCTAAAGGGCATTTAAAAATCCCTACGCCCAGGCTACATTCTAGACCAGTTAAAGCAGAGCTAGTGTCTAATGTGTAGCCAAAGGTCAGAAACTTCAGAACAGAATATAGAATAGAGGGTTCTCCAAGCAAGGCCTATGAATTCTCTGTATCAGAATTAACAAGAGAGTGTGTTAATAATACATAAGGATGATCCCCCCCCAACCTCCTAAGCCACATCCCTGGGATCAATTTTCTTAAATAAACTAATCATTTTACATTAGATTTAAGTTTACAAAAAAAATGAGATGATAGACCAGAGAGTTTTCATAGACCCTACACTTAGTTTCTCCCATACAGCAGTATCACACATTTGTCATAATTAATGAACGAATATTGATACATTATTACTAATTAAAGTCAGTGCTTTATTGGAATTTCTTCTGTTTTAACTTATTTTCCCTTTTATTTTGTAGGAGCTCACGCAGAACGCCACATTGCTCTTAGCCAAAACAGTTTCTCAGACTTTCCTTATTTTTAATGACCTTGACAGTTTTGAGGAATACTGGTCAGGTGTTTTATAAAATATCCCTCAGTCTGGGTTTGTCTGATGCTTCCCTTATGATTACACAGGTTATGTTTTCAGGGGGTCTTCTAGTTAAGACCCTTCCCACCACTTTGCATCAAGGGTACAGGTTATCAAGATGGTTTACCACTACTGATACTCCTCTATTCATCTGATGTTTTTCTCTAATGTAAATTTTCTCTTTCCTCAACCCTGTCCATACTCTCCTCTTGTATGGAAGTCATTATGTATAGCTACACTTAAAGAGTGGGAAGTTATGCTTCACCTCCTTGAGGGCAGAGTATCTATGTAAATTATCTGGATTTGGATAGAGTTCTCAATGCTTCTTATCCATTACAAAATTTGAGAAGCTCTCAGATAAAGAACTGAAGGGGGAAGAACCATGTAATGGCATGGGGCTTTCCAGGTTTATTCTGATTCACTGAGTATACACACCATGGTGAAGGGGTCGGTATACTGAACTTCTGTGGAGACTGACTGTCACTTATTTAATCTGGAAGGCAAATCATGGATCCTCTGGACACAAAACAGTGAATAAATATAGAACTGCTGATGTTACCACCATGGAGTGTTTGGGAATTGGAACCTAGCATATGGGCAGAGAAAAAAGCCATACAAGAAGGATATATATGGTGCTTTGAAAGAAGTCATAGACACTGTGGGAGAAAAGGTGGAGAAAATATCAACTGCACCAACTAGAGAAATGGGTGTGTTGGGAAGGAAAGGATTCTGGGACCTAGACGGCCATGTGTAGAGGACTATTATGGCCCATGAGCATAACTGGACACTTCAGAGATACAATGCCATAATTAACAATAAAAACCAAACATTTATTAAGCAATTAGCATGTACCATGCACTCAGCATTTTGCATCAACTGTACTATTAATAGATCCATTTTTAAAATTAGGTACTTGAGGCTGAGAAGAATTGAAGCAACTTACCCAAAGTCATAACATTACTGAGTGACAGGTATAAAATTCAGGGTCAGTTCAGCATGACTTTGGACCCCGAAGTTAAAGTGAAGAAGACCAGTTGCATGCTTGGAGGAACAGTTGCGTGCTTGGAGGAACAGTGCATCCTCAAACATAGGATGTTTTGCACAGGAAACAGGAAAAAGGCAACCATGCTCCCACTTGGGAAGGTGGAAAAAGGAACCACCCTTATTAAAGCCACTCACTTTGGAGAAACAATCGAGGAAAGACAAGCCGAGGTTTAAACCATCAGCAAAAGTTTCAGCAGATGAACTTTTGAGAGTTTATGGTGTAAAAGGTAATTCAGAAACCCAACTCTCACTAGGGAATACCCTGAAGTAGTGACAAAGCTGTTTTCCCAAGAGGAAAGTATTTTATTATTTCTGTGTTTATAAGACACAGAAAGTCTCTGTTCCCTACATCCCTGCTTGGCTTTGGCAAAGCTGCAGTTAAGAGACCTGTTGGTTTCTCTGGGCACGATCAACACAGTGTTAAGTTTTAATAATTCCGGAAAAACCCAGTAATGTGGCAAGGATTGTGAGGGACCTAGAAACCTGACCACAAACAGCAGCATCTCTAAGTAGCTGAAAAGGTTTAGTCAGAAGTGAATACTTGCTTCAGCAGCCTGTGTATTAAATATGAAAGTATAACTAGCATAGATTACATCTACAAGGAAACAGATCTCATTTACCTTCACCTAGAAATATAGGTTAAGTTTCTAACAAACAACCTAATAACATGAAGGAAAGATTGCTTTGGGGGCAGTGTGTGCTATGCCCATAGAATTGGTTCAGAGGCAGCAAGATGGTTTCAGGGCTATTACAGAAAGTACTTTTGTTTTATGTGAGATTTCAAGAGACCCTTAAGTACCCTTTAAATCTCACTCTCCAACCTTTTGACACAGTGAAGTGGCACCTTGCCTAGAGTCTAAATGTCAGTGCTCATCTCTGTCCCTTCATCAGCATTAACTGTTACAAATACGAAGTAGTCTGCAGTAAGAGTGTGAAGCTTTTACCAATTAAGCTTTACCTAGTTTACACACATCAGAGGAAAACTTGGCACCTGCAAGAGGAGACCAGCTGCAGAGGAGGACCAAGGGCCCAGGTGTGAAGACCCATCATTTTGATGGTTCCACAAAGAAGCCCTTGTGACCTGGGACAAGATCTTTACACCTCTGGATCTCAATTACTCATATTATAATGAAGGCTTCAGGCTAATTTGCCTGTGAGTTTTCTTTAGTTCTAACATTCTACACAATCTTCCCTTGGTCCTCAGCATTTGCTCAGTAGCTGTGAGAAAGTGCTAGGTATTACTAGTTGATGGAAACTACAAGCCTTGAAATCAGGGTTTGCTAATGGTGGTCCAGAAAATTATAAATGGCAGGATTATTATTGCTGCATTGAATTTCTACTTCTTAATTTCTTTAGGTAAATAGAATAAAGAGATATACTTCTTAATTTCTTTAGTTTAATTTCATATAAACTATATATGATATTTTTTACATGCATCAGTCATGTACGTCCCAAAATCTAGGACACGATTTGCAAATTCAAATGCCCACAAGAGAAGAATGACAAATGGTATACCCACAGTGCTATGGTTTGAAAGTGAGGTGTCCCCCAAAGCTCCTGTGTTGATGCAGGAATGTTTGGAGGGGAAATGATTGGACTGGGAGAGGTGTGACCTAATCAATTCATCCTAGTTCAAATGAACCAACTGGGTGGTAACTGTAGGCAGGTGAGACTGGAAGAGGTAGGAGACTGGAAGAGGAAGGTCACTGGGGGCTTGGCCAGGAAGGGTTCATCTTCCTTGGGACTCCTCTTTCCACCTCTGCTTCCTGGTGGCCTTGAGTGGAGCGTGCTTCTGTGCTATGCCCTTCTACCCTGGTGTTCTGCCTCACCAAGGGCGTTCCCCAGCAATGGAGTCCGTAAACAAGGGAAGAATGAAAAGAACAAGTGGTACTTTTGATGAACAGGTCTCCTATAAAGACATCAGCCATCACTCAGCTCCTGCCTATTATTAATGTGTTAGTTTGGAGTTCCTAGCTCCTCTACTTTGAAAAAGAAAGTAGAAATCGCAAAAGGGGAACAGGCTAAATAAATTCTTTCTGAATGTGTTAGATAATGTTTTATTGTTGTGACCACAATGACCAATAGGAACAGCTTCAAGGGGGAAGAGTTTATTTTGGCTCACCCTTTCAGAGGTTTAGTCATGATTTCAAAGGTTTAGTCTGACTCCACTGCTGGGGGGTTCCTGTGATGAGGCAGTCCACCAGGGTGGAAGGGCATAGCACAGAAGTAGGCTGCATTCAGGGCCACCAGGATGCAGAGGTGTGTGTGTGTGTGGGGGGGGGGTCCCAGGGAAGATAAACCCTTCCAGGCCACGCCCCCCTGTGACCTACCTCTTCCAGTCTCACCTGCCTACAGTTACCACCCAGTTGGTTCATTTGAACTAGGATGAATGATTAGGTCACACCTCTCCCAGTCCAATCATTTACCCTCCAAACATTCCTGCATCAACACAGGAGCTTTGGGGGACAACACCTCACATTCAAACCATAGCACTCTGGGTATACCATTTGTTAACTCTGACGTACAAATAAGGCAATCAGTCCAATCACAACTCCAGTGATTTCTGACATGCCATCCTACAGCATCCAGTGGATAACTAATTTTAAAATGGCAGAAGTATGAAATAATCTCAAGGGTTGGTGTAAAAGGGAAAGAGGGAAGAGGGCAGTCTCAGCTAGGGGTAGGTCAGGTGTGCCTCCTTCTCCTATTGTTTTATCAGCTTCTTGAATGGGGCTCTGTGATTTTCACTTAGAAAGGAGTAACAAAAGCTCTTTGTTTATTGTCTTTGATGAAGTCTTTGTCCCAGATACCAACTGTCTGAATATAAGAGTGTCAGGCAGTATTTCAGAGTCTGAAGTAAGGAGATTACTAGGAGGTACAGCAGATTCCACAAAGAAATCTGCACCAGTTTTCTGGGCAGTTTTAAATTGCACAGAATTGGGGGAAGTGCCTGATAATGTCCTAGGTAGTCCAGATTTATTTCCAAAGAGGAACAGAACTTACACTTATTTAGTGGTTCTCATGACCCCAAGGTTAATACTGGTTACATAGATAATAAGAAAAGTGACATCGTTTCTTACCCTTTGTGAGTAAGGAGTTAAACAGACTTCCTAGGAGGGTTATAGTTAGAATTGTATTGAGAATTTTAATTTTTTTAAACATAACTGGTTTTGTAGAGAGTCAGGTAATTTTT
This sequence comes from Urocitellus parryii, assembly GCF_045843805.1. Lineage (NCBI taxonomy): Eukaryota > Metazoa > Chordata > Mammalia > Rodentia > Sciuridae > Urocitellus > Urocitellus parryii. Next base: position 135,984,864 of record NC_135535.1, on the reverse strand, counting down.
GTCCCTCTCCTACAAGTCATTTTGGGAAGTTAAACTATTTCAGCAGTGCCTGCCATTGCTCAAATAGTCTGGTCCCATGGACCCAGGCCAACAGCAAATTCTTTTGGATCACAGTAGTGTTGGCAAGTTTCTGTCCTTCGAGAATTAAGTTTGGGTTTTCATCTGCCACAAAATGTCATTCTCATGGAAGGCTAGTAATGAAGGTGAATGGGCAAACTTGGATTTTAACATTTTTGGTCAAAACGGAGGCAGATTCTGGAGTAATCAGTCTGGTATCCTTGTGTGGCTTACAATGAACAAAAATGTACAATATACTTTTAGCTATATATTCTTGCAGTTTTCTGAAAAATTCCTCTTTTCTGTAATTTATTACAATGATGTAACGTCCTCCTTAACATCTCTTCTACTTTCTAATCTCAGGGGAAACAAGATTACCAATCCCCATCCTAGGCAGAGTTAGCTGTCCCAGAGCACACACCCACCACAAGGACTAAGCATGCAAACTTTGGAGATGGCACCAGAAGATCACAGAAATGACTATCTCCCAAATTAACAAGTGAATTACAATTCTGACAGAGAACACGTGGAATATAGCCTTTGATCACCCCCAGATGGGCAGAATCAGCCTTTTGAATAGGAGTCCCCTCTGCTTCTTTCTCCTTTGCTAACAAAGCAATAAAACTTATTTTTTCTCAATAAAACTTTTTCCTTTTTCTCCTTATTATTGGATGAGCATCGAGGACAAGGACCAAGCTTTTGGTAACAATACTACAGTTTCTAATTGCCTTCTAGGTTAGATAGACTAAAAGGGTTTTTCTTATTTCAGCATCTTATTTCTAATTCTTGTTTTTCCTATCAAAGGCCCTATCAAAATTTGGACTATGCATCGATGTATTTTTGCATTGTACAACAAGAAAAAAAATAATTTCCTCTCTACCCTTCTGAGTTCTTATCCCACAACAAAAGACATTAATCTTCCAAAAAGCAATGGAAACCTATTGACATATTTAACTCAGATACACATGGGAGACATCCAGGGAATGAGCAATACTCAAAAAGGTGGTTTAGAACTCTGTCTTAAGTAGCATCTTCCAGAAAGAATAATAAATTTTGAGGCCAGTAGCAAGACAAAGGAAAAGGACCATGAGTACCTAAGAGTGTCAATTGTGGAAAAGCCAAAATATATGGGAAACTAATGGTAGATAAAAGCTAGTAGTTTGTTGTATAGATTCCTCTGTGCCTGTCTCTCGGCAATGTAGGGGTCTAAGGTTATAACTGGCAATCCAACTTTGTCCTTCCAGGTAGTGAGGGGAGGAGACACCTTTGTAAATTTATGAATTTCTTTTTTAAAAAAAAAACTAGGTGGAAGACAGAAAGTTCTCTCTCTCTCTCTCTCTCTCTCTCTCTCTCTCTCTCTCTCTCTCTCTCTCTCTCATTGGTTTCAGCTCAAAGTAATCCTTATGCCAAAGGAGCATCCTTCTGGGTGGTATATTCTAGCATCCCAGCAGATAGTATCTACTTATCTTGTACCAGCTGGCTTGTTTCCCTTTATGTAGCTACAAAAAATTAAACTATTAGGAGAGCATGAACATTGAAAGGCTTCCTGCTACCACTTTTACTTGTTATCCTCCTGCAATGTTCACTCCAAGCTTCACAAATGTTCGGTTCAGAATGACCAAGTTTTCTCTTTCTTCACATCACACAAATTCATATGGTCCAGTCTCTTAAGTTCTCACATATTTCCATGGCCCAGGATGCTTTCCATTTTCTTATTCTGCTAAATCAAGTCCTGGCCTTACTTCAAAAGCCTGGTCAAAATTCATCTACAGCAAAGTTTGTTCGAGGAAATTTTCCAGGCAGAGGACATTCTAACCTTTCTAGTGATTCCCTCAGTACAATTACCTTTCCAAAGCTCTTAATTTTCTCACATTTGCCACATAGTCACCATTAGGTTGCAAACATCTGGGGCATTTTGACCCTCTATGTGTAGTGGGAGCTCAGGAATGTAGTTAAGCAACTTCCTCTTTTCCCCAAAACCTTAAAAAGAGCTGCAATGACCATCTCAGACTTTGTTATTTTCAGAAAGCTTTTCTAACTTATTTTAAGAAAAGAACAGATAAGATGCATGAGATAAGGGAAGTTCTCTGGCTCTAGGCTTGCTTTAGCACATTTCAGGAATATTACAACATGACAATTTTGCCTCATTTTCCTTAAGCAGAGTGTGTCTGCCTGGTGTCCTTGTTTCAGGAGGTCAAGAAAGTTACATACATTAATGGACATCAATAACCACAGGTCAACACACAGAACAGAAGTCTTTGGTCAAGCAGGCTGGCCCATGGTGTGGAAGGTCAGGCCATTAAACAAAGTATCCAAGGTTAGCCATCATGTTTCCTCAGCACTTCTGCAAAACATGGGTTTCCCCAGAGTCACTGAATGGAGAATCCCTTTTCTAAAGAAATGAATAATCATTGGAAGAGTCTAGGTTCTGTGATAATATTGCTGATTTGGGCTGATTGGCTGTTAGCCAGTTATTATAGCTGGTCTTTGGAATAGATTTACAAAAGATAAATTGTTCCTTAAATGTAAGTAGCCAATGTTTTTCCCATCCAAGTCTTGAAATAGTGAGTTCAAGCTTAGTTTCCTATAGTATGGGATAAACACATAATCATTATCACCAGGATCAATCACTAGTTTAATATGTACATTCATGGGGCTCATCTGAGCCAGAGTATCTGGGCTGAGGCCTGGAGATCTACATTTAAACGGGAGCCAAACAGAAGCTCTGGGACAGAGGACAGGAGTAAAATGGAGCATGGAACTCCCAGAAGTAAAGAAAACTTTGTTAGAGGAAACAAAGTTAGAGGAAACAAACAACAACAAAAAAAATGGTGGTTCTTCATCATTATTACATATTTATCTCTCATTAGATTATGGAATCTTAAGCACATATCCCCAAAGAGTTGAGTGAACAGCATATATGTAGGCAGGGGAATGGGAAAGGATAGGAGTGTGGCCCATGTTCTCTTTTAGGTTTTGCTGCTAATTGTGTGTCTTCGAACAGCTGGTTAAGCTCTTGGACCAGGCCCTGGGCCCCTATGTTTAACATCCTGCCTATTTCTAACAGTATTTCACTGGAATATGGAATTTGAAATTCTGAAAAGAAAGTGTAAACTCTCCTGTTTGTAGGTGGCATCTGTGAGTTAATCAGCCAATGAGGTTGATAGTTTCCCAAAGGGAAAGTGTGACTTGGACACAGTGCTTTCCTGGGTGGGCACTTTATCACTTCCTAGCAGTGTATGTGACTTGGACAAATAACCTGCATCTCAGTTTCCTCATCTGCAAAATGATAATGACATCTACTAGCAACCACTTTGTAGGGTTCTTGAGCAGAAAAAAAAGACATAATCTTCTTAAATGCCATTATTATTATTATTATTATTATTATTATTATTATTATTATTATTATTTCAGTGTGTTTTTGCTGTTGATTGAACCTAGGGCCTTGCACATGCTAGGCATGTGCTTTACCACTGAACTGCAGTCCAGCTTAAGTGTCTTAAAACTATAAACTGCCAATCAGTTGTCAACCTGAATTTGAATTAATTCAGGCTAGCGTCAGGTGTCAGGCAATATTTAAATGTTTGTTGTCCAGAGTCATGTGTGAAATACTGGACACTGAGGATTCCACTAGAAGAGTCTGAGGTTTTAGTGAGATGATCCCACAATAGCTAAGTGACCTAAACTGGGAGAGGGCAGGCTGCCTGCCAAGATGAGCCCCAGAGATTACACAACTCATTTTAGCATTAGGCATACTTCCCCCCCCCACCCCCGCCCCTAGAATAGTGAACAGAAAGGACCCTGTGAGCAGCTTTGGATGCTTAAGAATTTTAGAAGCTGCAACTTGGAATTTGAGGCATTCACTTCCTTTTACTGCAAATTTGAGACCCTATAGGGTAATTTTATACTGCAGAGCTCCCACTGCTTAAAAACCTGATTGGAATTTGAGATAGTTGAAAGAGGACAAAATTCTTATTATCTGTGCTGAAAGACTTTATAAAATAAGGGTAAGAGTGTGGGACTTTGGAATTAGATTGGATTCAAACACCAATATTTTAGCAACTTACTTTGAGTCCCTGGGTAAATTTTCCAGCATCCTGCCTCCTTGGCTTTCCAATCTTTAAAGTGGGATGGTGTAGCACTGGGTTCATCAAGAGAATGTGAGGACTGATGAGAGGACAGTGCAGAATTCCAGTGACTTTCACTGTTATCTCTTTGGCATCAATTGCATGCATTTTGTGGTAATCTACCCTGCTTAAACCCAAATTGCTAACTTCAGTGCAACCTGGTAACCTTCAAACACTGACAAAGCTAGGTGGAAGAGCCCTTGTTTTTTAAATTTTCCAAGATGAAAGATGAACATATAAAGTACACATAAGTTCATGATTTTCTTCCTGGAAATCATGTCTTGTAAAGGCCAATAAAAGGAAAAGAGGCCAAATAACTGTGAATGTCTTCAGCCTAATGAGGCCCCACACACCTAAGCCCATTTTGGTCCTCACTCAGTGCAACACAGGAAGATGAATGACAAGGTTACCCTTTTTTTCACCCTCTGGGGACACTGCCTGGAACAAATACAAATTTGAGTTTTTACAGGAATAAAATCTCAAGAGTTTGTCAGTATGATCACAGTACTGCAAGGTTATATCTTATCCAGAATTCAAACTGCATAATAATAATCCTGTCCACATAAAAACTGTTTTGTTGCTGTAACACATAACCACAATTGGGATTTTGTTGTGATGTTAAGTATTTCATGGTCTTAATATTCTTTTAGAAATAAATATTCAGCCTATATACCCAGTGGTTTGGAAGGTTGAGGTAGGAAGTTCACAAGTTCAAAGTTAGCCTCAGCAATTAAGTGGAATTCTATTTCAAAATAATAATAATAATAAATAATAATAATTAAAAAGGTGGCTGGAGATATGGAATGTGGTTCAGTGGTTAAGTGCCCCTGGGTTCAATCCCTGGTACCCACCCCCCCCCTCAAAAAAAAAGAAGAAAAGAAACTATTCAAATTAATAGTTTGAATGTTTATAGTTACTTGTATTTAACTTTTATTTTGTGTATTTAATTGGCATTTAAGTCCTGAAAAACTGGTTTGGTATAGCCATCCTAATTTATCTAGAATGGTTGACTAGTCAGACTATCTAATTATGCTTTGAGGTGTTCCTATCTATGCATTCAATTAATGATCTTATTTTCCAGTAAGGTTATACAAAAATGGTTTGTTTCGGGGACAGACCCCAATGAATGTGCACATAAAGTTTTTGGTCACCTTGGACTGAAATCTCATAATGGAACAATTGAAAACCTGTTTGTTTTCCTGAATCCATGGCAACAAGAACCTTGTCCAAATCCCAGCAATGAATGCTGGTAACGGGGCACTCCACAGCCTGAAAGAATGCAGGCACGGTCTGCATTTTGAACACATATTTGTCAGTGGAGTACTTTTTTGGTAGAGAGGAACAGAAATTACTGGCTTCCTCACAGAACTGGGTGCAGGCAACCCCTCCTCCAAAGTAGTCAAAATACCACTCTGGAGAACCTTGACTTTATAAGGGAAGGCAGCTTCTGAATCACAGGCTTTTCCTGCTTCCTTCTCACTGGCTGCCTGGAATGAGGCTCTGCTAAAAATGGACTGGCAACTGTTGATTTAGGCATTTCTGATGTCTTTTCTAGTAACATAGTGTGGACATGTCGCAGGTTTCTTATACCTCACTCAACCCCTTTTACAGCCTTCTCGGAAAGCAGATGTGGAGGAGGATTTCTCAGAATTAGAAAAGTTTCTGTCCATTAGCATTCTGTGTGGGTTTAGTATTTTAGGTAACACATTACATTATTAAAAATTTTTTTTCCCAAGACTACATACAGATGGAAAATGTGGCTGGGTAGAAGAGTCTTCTGAAAAAGGAGTATTTCAGAACTCATAGGTGTTAAAGGTTTGGAAAGTTATTATCTATGTAGTATTATATTTTTTTTCTCCCATATTTAATAGAACTTTCATAAGTAGGAGCTAAAAAATAAAATCCTGAGTGGTGGGGATGAGGGACATTGGAACACATTGCTGTTTCCCTAGGATTAACAGAGATTTTTCTAATGCCCTCTTCACCTAGCTGCTTCTCTCATTAAAACAAACAAACAACAACAACAAACTTCAATATCAATATTCCAAAGAAAAACATTATTTGTAAGAAATGAATGAGTATGAATATTTCTACCTACTACTATGTCTTGGGGCTTCACTGGGCCTGAACTCCTGCTTGTAGGGCTGAGCAATCACTCTGCCCTATTTGAACAGCCTGTAAATCAGAGGAAAAACATGACACATCCTGTATTGTATAAAGGAGACTTTCTGAGCTTTAGTGTTCATTTTTCATTATCATTTAAAAGTATATTTTGTTTTCTTAAAGCAGCTTTATGTTCCCAGTATCATGATAAGGTTTTGGCTGGTTTACTGCTTAAAATTTTCAGATCTCTAGGATGATGAGTTTATCAAGGTAAGATGTCTTCCTTGACCACCGTACCAGTCTCTCAACTAGATCTATCTATTTGCTTTATTTTTGACTCAAATTTTTTGGTTGTTGTTGGTTTGTAAAAGTGTTTTTTTGTTGTTGTTGTTGTTGTTTTTCTTGAGACAAGGTCTTGCCATGTTGCCCAGGCTGGCCTTGAACTCCTAGGCTCAAAAGATTCTCCTATTTCAGCCTTTGCTTTAGCCTTCCGAGTAACTGGGATCTCAGGCACACAACACCATGCCTGGCTTAGATATTTTTATATACTTGAATAGTACTCTATCTTTTCCTCATAGTACTTATCATAGCTTATAACAATATATTTATGTGTGATTATTTCTATTACATCTACCTTCCTCACTGGGCTACGACAGGGACTCTGATTATTCACCATTGTATGCCAGTGTCTATCACAGGGCCTCAGATAGAGTGCTGAGACCATCTAGACAGGTCTAATTCTAGCATTTGGCTTAGTAAAGATTGTTTGCATGGATGTTGTAAATTACAAATTTTACCTTGGCTTTATGATGAATGAATAAATAAATAAATGCCTCTAACTCTTCAAGGAAGGCACTTTTTTTGAAAAATATGCTGATGGTAGATCTCAGATATAACTGTACTGATAACTGGAAAGAATGTGAATTTAGATGAGTTTTGAAAGAATGTGAATTTAGATGAGTTTTGAGAGACAGAACAATGTTCCAAATGTTCAAGCATTCTACATATCCTTCTGTTCAATGGTAAAATTCTGGATATGGTGCTCTGGAAGAAGTTTTAGTTTATGTTCCTACTTCAAGGCACTTATCAATTGTTTCTTGGTTAAAAGGCAAAGTCATTGCCCAGTTCAAGGAGATTCATTTCTCTAATGTCTGCTTCCTATTCTACTCCCTGGATTGGAGACTGGGATTACTGGGATTTGCAGTGTGTAAAAGATGTAGGTACATTCCTGGGGCTCCTTTGAGCCAAACTCTCTGGCATGAGGTTGGTTGTTTTGTCTTCTTTGTTGGGTTCCCTTTGAATGCAGCAAATGTTAAGCCTCCTCCTGACTGCCATCTCTGTTTTCATCCAGTTTTGTTGGAACTCAGATTCCTGCTTTTCAGGGAGGATACCCCATTCACTGTGCTGGGACCATCCAAATAGGCCTAGTTCTAGCTGTGCACAACTCAGCTTAGTTCTAAGGAATGAGAAGAAGAACATTATATCAGAATATCAAAATTACATTGAGATAGTCCAGGAATTAGAGGGTTTGCATAGCTGTAGAATTTCCCATTTGATATCTATATATCCCAAATCTGATTAAAAAAAATGTTTGCATTTTGACATTGGGATTCCACCACTCAAACTTTGTTTTCTATGGCCCTGATCCATGAAAGGTATATACTCTTAAGAGCTATCTTCCTGAAAAATGGAATTTGATTTCTAAGTACTGTTCAGTCACTTGTGGGTTTGGGGAGGAAAGGGTTTTCCAGAGCACCTGAGCTGGAGAAGGCAGATGTTTTGCTTTGTCTCACTTTTCCTAAAGTTGCAAATTCCAACTACTTAAATGGGTATCACACCTCCAAATGTGTACAGTAATAGATAGTACATTTATTTTCCATCCTCATAGAGTTAATTTGATGAAATAAGTATAGCTAAACACAAAAAAGCAAATTCCATGCAGGATGTTTTATAAAGAGTGGCAATGGCAAGGAGTCATCTAATGCCATCTCAATCTTTGCCCATGTGGCTCTTTTAAATTGAAGTTAGGATTTGAGGGTTGAGAAGAGAAAACACTTTTTTATTAGAAATTGTCTCTTCTCCTTTGTAAAGAAAAATACATTACTCCATCTTAATAATCAGATTACCATGGATGAGAGGCAGTGAGCCTTAACACTAGGCCCTGTTTGCATGCAATGTAATGCCTGTCCCCTACTCCTCATATCCTTAAAGCCTTGTTAACGTGGGCCATTCTTTCTTCAGGATTGATGAACTTAGACTGAACTAACTTCAACTGGTTCTAACTAATTTACAGACATTTGAATAACATCCATATTCATTTTTGCTACGAAATCAAATCCTTTTCCAGAAAGTCACCTGGCAATCTACCTTTTGCCAGACCAAATATAAACAGGTACATATGCACACACATAATAAATATTTACCTATCTGTTTTGTTTATTTACATAAATATATTCTTCTGGAGCTTTAAATTCTTAAAATTATAAAACTGGGATCAAATCAGATATTGAGATGACCTAGAGCCAAACTAAAGTGATATTTCAGCCGGCTTGACTCTTTGTTAAAGAAATTAAGCTCTCAATTTAGGAGATATTGAAAAATAGAAAAATGTTCTTGATATTTTTCTCAAAATAGATGTCCAAAAAGTTTGTACTTTAAACTGGATGTTATATGCATTAAAAGTGAGACTGAAGCTAAAACTCCACTCAATTCGTTTGAAAATTTGTATAATGCAATTGCCATAGCATGCGATTTATAAAATTCCGGTGGTCCTCTGAAATAATGGATTCCTCTCTGGTAGTCAGAGAACTCAGTTAATGTTTATCAAGTAATAAAAATATTTCTGTGAATTCCACCTGACTATTGTTGACCTTGGCATAGCTCATTTAAGACCTTAGTAAAATAAATCTCTTTCCTCCTAATTAGGAAGCATTTTTGGGAACCTGACTAATGTTCTAACGTGGGGTCAGAAAATATGTGGGCAGTGGCTCCTGTTTTAAATAATATTCTCTACAATTGACAGGAGCAGGGAGAGGGGCAGCTTTCTGGGACAGATAGTTGAGTTTTTAGTAGTCAGCGGCCTAAAACTCCATGTCTGGAGTTAGCTGTATTGAATTTGAATCCCAGATCAGCCAATTGCTAACTCTGTGACTTGGAGTGATTCGCTTCATTTTCCAAAATCGCATCTTTAAAGTAGGAAAAATAATATAGTTATCTTGAGAGTTTAATGAAATTGATACAGATTGTTTAGCGCAATGTCTAGCATGCTCCATGCATTTAACCATGACTATAGGTTGCGCTAGTATCACATTAAGCTACAAAGTCAAAGTAAAATTAGTGTGTTGTCATAGATTAAAAAAATAAAAATTTAAGCAAGAGCAAACAATGATACTGCCTCAATATTTTCTATCTCTTTGAATATTTGGGCATTTTAAGGTTTGTGAAGAAAAGATTGCTTAATTTAGATAAATGCAGAAGATAAATCAGAGGTGGAGAGGACCCCTGTGATTCAGTCTCTGAATTTCAGTTGAAGTACTATTAGCCTCATGGAGAGAAGGAAAATAGCACTGCTATTTTAAATTTTTTTTTTTAGGAAACAGAAAATGTTTCTCCTTTTTGATCTTTCTTTTCTTTCTTTCTTTCTTTTTGCTTGTTTTAAATTAGATATGACAAAAATTTTCTCTTCCAGTGTTCTGAAAAATCAAGTATTTCAGGTAAAAAGTGAGAGAATACATAGTATATGAAAACATAGAGAAAAAGAAAAACAATCATAAAACACATCTATGGAATTTGGACTCTACAAGATTGAGACCCTAACTCCTTTTTTTCTTAATTGTAAATCTCATGAGGGTAGGAATATTTTTTTCAATTTTCTTCATTATTGCAGCTCTAGGACATAAAACAGTACCTGCCACATAATGTGATATCTGAAAATATTCCTTTTTTTTTTTTTTTGTCCTGAGGGTTGAACACAGGGGCCCTTAACCACTGGGGATGCATCCCCAGCTTTTTAATTTTTTTTTCTTTTGAGACAGTTTCTCACTAAGTTGCTTAGGACCTCTATAAGTTGCTGAGGCTGGCCTCAAACTTGTGATCTTCCTGACTCAGCCTCCTGAGTCACTGGGATTACAGGTATACACCTGCCATGCCTGGATTAATAAAAATTATTGAATAAAAGCCAGTTGGAGGCCACTATACTATTAGGACAGGAAGAGCCTGGTACTAGGGTAAGGCTTTGGCAGTTTGCAGCTTTGGAGGTGCATCCTTTAGATCTGCCTCCTCCCCTGAGGAGTGCTCCCTGTAGCATGGTATATCATTCTAATTCTATCGTGCTGTATTACAATACTATAATTTAATGATCTATAAGTCAATAAGCTTAATCTAGAATCAGTATTTGTGAATAAGTCTCATCTGGCTATTCTTCAGTTTGTTACCAAAATCTGAGTTCCTTATCAGACTTGAGAACAGGGCCCATGGCCCAGCCACTGAATCTTGTGTCCCTTCTAGATGAGGACTCTACCACAGATTATTACTCTTAATTATATATAGAAATTATATAATGCATGTAATTGTATATAAATAAATAATAGTATTATTATCACAAATTACGGAGTAAAACTTCGAGGCAATATTTCATCTCAAACAGAGGAATGGATAGAGTCAAGATTGAAACAGTGGCTCATGTAAAACAGGGTCATGAAAAATGAAGGGAGAAAGTACATTGATCACATTTAATATACCTTACAGTGTACTGATATAATTCAAGGTTTTTCAACCCTGAAATTCTATAATTCGATAATTAAAATTCACTCCCTCTTTAGTGATTTGAAAATGACTAACATATCTGTAATGGATCCTGAACATAATGAATAGCAATCTGTGCTATTACATTTTAAAAAAGTATATTCTAAGTTTGAGACAGATTGCAATTTTAAATTAATTATATTCCTCAATTAAACAATTCTATTCCTCATTAAAAAGCTGTGGTAGAAGTGAAATGTTGAATAGAATTTCTCTTGAAAATGTTTGTACTAAAGAAAAAATGTAAATGTCCAGTGTTTGGGTTGAGACAAGGAATTGAATAATTCTTTCATTCATTAAAGATTATTTGAACTTCTTAGAGGCTAAAACCAAAACCAGTTTGTATGAGAGTTGCTTTGTATTTGAGATGCTTAATTCTAGTTAGGGGAATTTTTGCCTATGTCCCCCTACTTTGGACAATCAGAAAAGTAATACTCCTAAGGATCCCACTGGAGAAACTTGTTCTCTGCTCCTTTGGCATCTAATGAATTCATGCTTTTGTGGACTGAATTGTTAAAAAAAAAAAAAAAAAAAAAAGCTAATTTCTTCACTCTTCATTTCAGATGAAGAGTGAGAAAACATAACTGCAAATACATTTGTTAGAACCTGAAAATTGGCTCATGCTTCTATCATACTTGCTCTTACCTATAAGAAATTGCTAAAAGAGAGAAAAGATTATGTTCCATTGAAACACAACCTCAAGAAGGAAGAAGTGTCACTCGGGCAGGCCCATGCTGAGACTGGGGTAGACACTGGCAGGCTCAGTCATTTTGCACCAGAGCTCCTGCTCAACCTGCTATCAGGGGCCAGACGCAGGCTAGTGTGTCCAGCTAGTGTGTTTGAGAGGGGGAAATTATTAAAACTGAGTACCCTGTCCTACTAATTCATGCTAAATTATTCCACATCTAGTGGTATTGTCTCCAAAATCTCTTTGCTACCTGAAGCTAGACACAACCTCTCCTTCTTTTTGCTTAGATTTTTGCTTAGATTTTTACCTCTTCTGTGTTATCACTAGGAATTAGTTTTTAAACAAGAAACTTGTTGTATATTTGGCACTATGTAGCATGTTTTCTATGAAGTACCTCCTTTAACTCTCATAATAAGCATATAAAGTTTATTCTGTCATCATTCATTTTAGAGATCAGGAAACTAAAAACTCAGAAAAACGAAGTACAGATGATTGGTTTAACTTCAGGTTTTTCAACTTGACAGTGGTGTGAAAGCATACCCATGCAGCCAGTCTGTTTTTCCTTTTCAGCACTGTACTCAATGACTTACATGAGATTTCAACACCTTATCATAAAATTGGCTTTGTTATAGATGACTTTGCTTAACTGTAGGCTAATGTAAGTGCTCTGAGCCTGTTGAAGGTAGGCTAGACTAAGCAAGGATGTTTGGTAGGTTAGGTGTATTAAACAAACTTTTGATTTATGATATTTTCAACTTATGATGGGTTTACCAGGATATGACCCCCATCGTGAGTTGAGGGACATTTGATCCAAACCCTCATAACTACCAGGCCTAGTGGTACATTCCTGTAACCCTAGCTGCGTGGGAGGCTGAGGCAGGAGGATCTTAAGTTCAAAGCACTCAGCACTCGCTAGGCACTAAGCAACTCAGTGAAACCCTGTCTCTAAATAAAATACAAAATAGGGCTGGGGATGTGGCTCAGTGGCTAAGTGTCCCCAAGTTCAATACTTGGTAGCCCCCCTCAAACCCACAAAAGCCAAACAACAACAACAACAAAAAACCCTCATAACTAACATGGATAGAGCTAGATTTTATTTCAGAGCCCATGTTGTTAGCCTGTAGACTATACTCAACTGCCTTGTGTTTTAATGGATTGGACCCAAATCCTGTTCATTTCTGTATCCTAATATTCCTTTCCTCTTCTCACTGCAAAAATAACACTATCCTCAAAATGCAATAAACATTTTTGGAATTGAAGCCCAGAAATGAATTGGTTTTGAGTTTCACTTCTAGGCCAAGGCAGACTGACAATAATTATGAAGTTGTTCCAGCCTTTTATTTCTTCCACTCCACCCTTCTTTTATATCCTCCCTCCCTCCCTTCCTTTCTTGCTTCCTTTCTCCAGTGTTGAGAATAAAAACCAGGGCCTCATGCTTGCTAGGCAAATGCTCTACAATGGGCTACATCCCCAGTCCCAATTTTTATTTTTATTTTTTGATGGTCTTTCCATATTGCCCAGGCTGACCTTGAATTTGTAATCCTTTTCAGACTACTATGTAGCTATCATTACAGAAATGCACCACCATGCCCAGCTCATTACTTTTTTAAAATTATTTGTCTTTTTGGGGGGCTGGGGTTGTGACTCAATGGCAGAACACTTGCCTCGCACATGTGAGGCCCTGAGTTTGAGCCTCAGCACCACATAAAAATAAATAAATAAAATGAAGTTATCATGCCCATCTACAACTAAAAGAATATTTTAAAAAGTTATTGGTCTTTTTAGATATACATGACAGCAGAGTGTATACTCCTTATACACACAAGGAGTACAACTTATTCTAACTAGGATCCCATTCTTGTGGTTGTACATGATGTGGAGTTTCACTGGTTGGGCAGCTCATTACTTTCTAACTGGAGGATACAGAAATGATATAACTCTGGGAATGATATAACAGGTCTGAAGATGGAAAACCTTGTGTCCATAGATGGTTTTCAGGCTATCCTAAAAAATTCCTCTTCTTCTTCCTTGGTGTGTTTAAAATGCAAAGTCAATTTTCATTTGATCATGCCACTACTTAAATCTAGAATGCATTCGTTACCATCCATAAAGTAACGAATGACCCTCAATGTAAGCAAGCTTTTGAATGTAGGAAATATGGGTAAATGTGCCTCCTTCAGACAAAAGGTTAGTTCTAAGAGGATTCAGGCCCCTAATAATCTCCTGGAGCTGAGGTGTACAGGCAATGTTTTCTGTCCTGCTCTACATTCACACGAGCAAGTTGTCCTTCTGTTCCTTCTGGAAAAAGATGGTAACCAAAGGCAGAGATAAATGAAAAACAAAAAATAAAAATCAGCATAAAATGGGCATTGATAAGGAAAAAGGTTGTCATTTTCTTTTATATTGGAAAACATTGTCCACTGTCAAGAACACTGGAAAATTAGGGAGAGAGAGAGAGAGAAAGAGAGAGAGAGAGAGAGAGAGAGAGAGAGAGAGAGAGAGAGAAGCATAATTCAAATGATGGATTCCTTAGCCAGTTGTAATAGGTTACACTATGTGTGTGAGTGTGCAGAAGGCAGTGGCCCAGGGAGGGAGGTGAGAGCTTAGAGAAAACAAATTTTTTAAAAAGAGGGGGAGCAGTGAGTTTCCAAGCCTTGCAGCAAAGAGCTTGGCCAGCCTTGCCTCCTAGGAAGTGAGGTCTTGTGATTCATCACATACCAGATTCTTACTGACTTTAAAGAGAGATGTTCACAAGGAAAAGATGCCAGCATTCAGGAGGGATGAGAGTCTGGCCAAATACCTGTCAGAAGCCCTTAAAATGTAGGACACTCATTATGGCATAAGATTAGACTCTGGTAGGTGTAGGCCTCAAACCCTACTGAAGTATGGGGAAAAAGAAAACAAGACTTTCATACTGAGGCTAGTCTCCCCCACTTCCACCTACCCACCCACATACTTTAATTGTGATGATGATGATGTTTTTCTTGACATGTCTATACATCCTGGGGGGGGGTGAATGACAATATAAACTGTTTGGATACTTCTATAACAAATTAGGACAAAATTAAAACTCAATTCACCCAGAAAAGGTACACAGTACTTGGTCATATAATTTGATGATTGCCTAGTTGGTCCTGACTCTGCTGTCCAATGCCTGATGGACCCACAGAGCCACTGTAAAGGTCATTTCAAAGGGACTATTTTCAAAGCAACCTTTCAAAGGCCACTGCAAAATGTCTGTGACTCCCTACCACTCCTCCTATGTGTAAAATAGGATGGTAACAGGACTACTTCCTGGGAAGCTATGAAACTTTGATCTGAGTTAGCAAGTACACGGAGCCTACATGCAGGTCCGTGTCACTATATAAGCATTGCATGTTACACATGTCATCTTATCTATAATTCCTAAGTTAAACCATCGTTCTCAACATATTTTCATCGTTTACAAGAAAGTAAATTCGAGGAATTGACTGACTCGCCATGTAGAGAGGTGTCTTCAGAGTATCTTGCCTCAGCCTAGAGGATGCTGTAAAAAAAAAAAAAATCTCAATTTCCCTCAGTTTACTGTGATCAGTGAGTCAGACTGGCTGCCTAGTAATTCTGGTTGCTGGAAGAAAAACTCTCAAAATGCAGGTTTGTGGGGAAGGTTTTCAATGGCAAAATGCCTCCTCCTAAGTTGCATAATGGGGGATTTGAGAGCACCCATTTTTAATGGAGCAATTCCAGTTCTGTTTGTAAGTAGTTTCTTTGCACAGTGGATGTTGATCAAATACTTGCCAAACTACAGAAGGTTATAGCACAGGGGAGAATCTGTAACCACTGGAAGGCTCTCTGAAGTGGAATGAGCTGCCTTGGCAAGTGGTAGGAGCCAGGGCTGCTGTAGAGGAGTCTGGTTTAAACTCTGTGTGTGTGTTTGTGTGTGTGTGTGTGTGTGTGTGTGTGTGTGTGTGTACGGGGAGGTGTTAATATCATGGTTCCAAAGGTGTCTGCTCCCTAACTTTCTGCCTACATAGGTCAGAGGCTATCAGGTATGCATGTGAATAGCCCAGGCCCTACATCTATGAAAGGCCTCAAGTAAAACCAGGATACTAGATCCTGGGTCAAATGATAAATGACACTACAGCTCTAGCTCCAAATGTGATCTGTTTTCAGAGTTAAAATCATCAATATGTTACATGGAAACACTCAAGACATCCTATAGTTTTTGTAAATTCCTTCGGTACTTGTGAGTTTTGTTTTGCTTTGATGTACTAAGAGAACTCTAGAAAGCATATGTGGTCCAAGCTCTCTGAGCCAAGCCTCTCTTGACCTCTGATAAACCTTGTCCTTGCTTTTAGTTATTCTAATTGAAGGCAACAATGGACGGTCATGGGAACAATAATTCCTTTTCTGTTCTTCTTTTGGTTTGAATGTGTCCCACAAAAGTTTGTATGCTAGAAATTTAACTCTCAGCTTCAAATTTGATGTTATTTGAAAGTGAGGTCTTGGGAAGTAATAAGGTTCGGATGAGGTCATGAAAAATGTGTTGCATGTCAGATGAAGTCAAGCAGTTATAAGGCATTGGTATGTGAGAGTGGAAGAGTCCAATGCCAAGCGAATCTGGATTTATCTGAAGTGTGTATTTAAAAACAGAGAATTAATTTGACAGATTCCATAAAAATCACTCTCCTTAAATTGTCAAGGAAGCTCTAAGTTTGGAAAGATCTCAAGCAGGTACAGTGAGTCAGGGGACGCTGCAAGTCTTCTGTTTTACCTTACAGGAAAAGTGGAATTTGGTTGGGGCTGTCAAAGTGGAGGAAGAGTGTCCTTCCAGAGAGGATGACAGGTTGGGGACAGGACTTCAGGATGCCAACTGCAAGGAAATCAACCTAAGCAGAAAATAGACCATTAAAGAGGAAGTAGGATTAGTTGACAGAGCCTCTAGACCTGTGTCCCAACCCTAGTTCTAGCACTTACTAGCTGTGTGTACGTTACTTTAACTCACCAAACCTCAGTTTCTTAACCTGAAAAATGGGGCTAATATTAGATTGTAAGAAAAGGTGAGATTATGCATGTACAAAGCACTTTTCTAGTGCAGTTGAACTCTTAATCATTATTATTCATGTTGTTGTGGGGCAGATGAGGCTGGATGTCAAGGAATTAGTAGGAAGCAGGTTTATTGTCTGCAGCCAGGTTCAGAAGGGGGACTTTCACCACAGTCCATCAGTCCCTCTGAACCTGAGTTCAGAAAGTTTTAGAACTTTATACCTAGTGTGTAGGGGGAGGGGCTCAGAGGCTCACAATCTGCAGAAGTTCATATAACAGGTTTTTTTTTTTTTTTTTTTCTCCTACTGTTCTGGGCAACCAATTCAGGTCAAGGACATCGTCTGAAAATCAGTGCCTGGGAAAGGGGGAGTTCTCCCTCTTTCTTTCCAGCTAGCTTCCCTGCCAATGCAAATGTCTCCGTGAAGGCCTTGGGTTAATCTTTCTTATGGACTCTGCTTATGCAAGCAAATCCCTCACATAAAATTCTTTTGCAGAAGTTTTACTGAGAGTCTAAGAACAATTATGGTGAGGGTCTCTGAAAAAGCTTAATTAAGATTTTTTCTCTAGAGGAGGGTGTGCCTCTACAATGTATTAACTACTGGATTGAGAGAGGGTTGGTTGTGAAGGAATTAGGCGTTGCTTTGTCCTTTATTGTTCAGGTTCATGGTCTTTAGCTGTATTTGCCACAAGAAAAGTTGATGGTAAAGTCTATTTTGAGTGAGGACTAGCCTAAATCTCCAAGGAAAGAAAGGCAAAATGAAGACACAAGATCCTAGGACATGGAGAATGGCCAAGGTTAAGATAGGACAGATGTTTTTTCCAGTTCAATTCAATAACCTCTTTGTTTGGCAGCAAAGAGCAGGAGGTGGGCATGATGTCCAAAGAAGGGAGAGCTTTGGGGAAGGTGGGAAAGATGAGATGGGGACAAGGGTGGAAAAAATGTTAGGTAAGGTATTGTGGCTCCTTCTAGAAAGTGTCCCAGTCTCTGATACTGTGATACTGTGTGTTTTGGTCTGGACTCAGTGAATGCAAAGTTTCAGACTGCAACAAGAGTAAAATTTTCTAATGCACAAAAAAATGGCAGGAAATATGCTATTGTGCAAAGAGCACAGGCCTTATTTATACAAAACTTGGTATTTCACTTGGAGCATAAACTTGATCAAACTTACTGTTTATATGAATCAAAAAAAGCTCTGCTTTCCTTATAAATTGGAGTATGAGAATTAAATGAGATGATGTAAGTTTGGCAAGCTGTAACTGCTCAAATAACTTGTATGTATTAGTTTAAGTTGAAGGAAATACATTATTAAATGCAAGAAACAACTGTCTTGATTCAAATTCCAGCCCTGTCACATACTGGATGACTAGTGCAAGATCCTTAACCCTGGGGCCTTTGTTATTTCACCTACATAGTGGGCATCATAAGAAGCTATTCACAGGATTTTATAAGCATGAAATGCAATCATATTTACAAAATCCTTAGAATGGTACCTGGTTCCTGTTAGGTGGTCTTAGTGTGCTAGGTAATAAAAGATTTAAAGCAGCATGTGAATTATTTAATGGCTTTTAACATGCAACAAATTTTTAAATGAGAGAGCCCACTGAGCTTAATTTTTTTTTTTTTTAAGAAGAGGGAAAAGTAAGACATAAAAGGCAGAGCATGTGACACAGAACTGCATGATACATGTCTCCATGACAGAAATAAAAAAGGCAGAGATTCACTGACGGGGTAATTCATGGACTTTTATGGTCACATTATTCTGATTGGTTGATAGAAGCAGCAGGCTTCTAGCCAGTTTTCTTTCTGTTCACGGAAATAAATGCTCAGTATGTTTGAAAATGAACTAAGTTTTCTTTTTTTTTTTTTGATAGAAAAAAATTTATTTATGTAGTCAAGCCCAATTTATTTCTGCTAAGTGAAAATTTGACCCCAGAAGTATAATATTAAGCTAAAGGGAAACTGGATAAAAATGTGTGTTACAAAATTATTAAATTTGTTGATTTTCTTACATTTTTCATCTAATACTCTAAAGAGGTGCTTCAAATAATAATTCAACTGACAAAAAAATGTGCAAGGTAGAGGTAGAATCAGTTTGTTTTTATCTGTGATATATCAAAAAACTGAGTTGATGAATAATGTCCCTGAGCAGAAAGCAGACCCTTGTCACCTCATGGGTCCTTGCAGATGGTGACCTCAACATCATGGGTGCATGAGGGAAGTACAGATTCTCACTCTCCTTGTTTGACTTACTGACTCAATTTGAATTTTAATATTACTAGGTGATTTATATTCCTCTTGAATTTTGAAAGCCACCAAGTGTGGAGTTGTGGCCACACCATCTAAATAATCAACAACATTTCTTACCAAACAATTACTCCATGCAGTAGAGTTCCCTTAGCTCTCAGTATATTATGGTCTTAGCCAATGAAATCTGGAATTTAAGAAAAGAGCATGATAAAAGTATGCTTTTAATGAGCAGAAAACCCTAATGTCCAACAGAACAACAAAACAACCAGGCTTTGTACTCCTGGGAGGTTTACATCTTGATCATGGGACCAATGACAGAACACTATAGAAAAAGTGTGTTTGGCATGGACTATAGAAATTCACCTTTTCTAGGCTGGGGTTGTGGGCTCAGTGCAGAGCACTTATATGTGAGGCACTGGGTTCAATCCTTAGCACCACATATAAATAAATAAATAATAAAAATCAACAACTAAAAAAATATTAAAAAAAAGAAATTCACCTTGTCACTGTGTGACCTTGAGTAAGTCATTACATGTTTCACTTCTGTAAAATAGGATGGTAACAGGACTACTTCCTGGGGAGCTATGAAACTTTGATCTGAGTTAGCAAGTACACGGAGCCTACATGCAGGTCCGTGTCACTATATAAGCATTGCATGTTACACATGTCATCTTATCTATAATTCCTAAGTTAAACCATCGTTCTCAACATATTTTCATCGTTTACAAGAAAGTAAATTCGAGGAATTGACTGACTCGCCATGTAGAGAGGTGTCTTCAGAGTATCTTGCCTCAGCCTAGAGGATACTGTAAAAAAAAAAAAAAAAATCTCAATTTCCCTCAGTTTACTGTGATCAGTGAGTCAGACTGGCTGCCTAGTAATTCTGGTTGCTGGAAGAAAAACTCTCAAAATGCAGGTTTGTGGGGAAGGTTTTCAATGGCAAAATGCCTCCTCCTAAGTTGCATAATGGGGGATTTGAGAGCACCCATTTTTAATGGAGCAATTCCAGTTCTGTTTGTAAGTAGTTTCTTTGCACAGTGGATGTTGATCAAATACTTGCCAAACTACAGAAGGTTATAGCACAGGGGAGAATCTGTAACCACTGGAAGGCTCTCTGAAGTGGAATGAGCTGCCTTGGCAAGTGGTAGGAGCCAGTGCCTGGAGGTTCAAACCAAGGCTGGCACCAATTCCCAGGGCTGCTGTAGAGGAGTCTGGTTTAAACTCTGTGTGTGTGTTTGTGTGTGTGTGTGTGTGTGTGTGTGTGTGTGTGTACGGGGAGGTGTTAATATCATGGTTCCAAAGGTGTCTGCTCCCTAACTTTCTGCCTACATAGGTCAGAGGCTATCAGGTATGCATGTGAATAGCCCAGGCCCTACATCTATGAAAGGCCTCAAGTAAAACCAGGATACTAGATCCTGGGTCAAATGATAAATGACACTACAGCTCTAGCTCCAAATGTGATCTGTTTTCAGAGTTAAAATCATCAATATGTTACATGGAAACACTCAAGACATCCTATAGTTTTTGTAAATTCCTTCGGTACTTGTGAGTTTTGTTTTGCTTTGATGTACTAAGAGAACTCTAGAAAGCATATGTGGTCCAAGCTCTCTGAGCCAAGCCTCTCTTGACCTCTGATAAACCTTGTCCTTGCATTTAGTTATTCTAATTGAAGGCAACAATGGACGGTCATGGGAACAATAATTCCTTTTCTGTTCTTCTTTTGGTTTGAAT
This sequence comes from Urocitellus parryii, assembly GCF_045843805.1. Classification (NCBI taxonomy): domain Eukaryota; kingdom Metazoa; phylum Chordata; class Mammalia; order Rodentia; family Sciuridae; genus Urocitellus; species Urocitellus parryii. The sequence continues at coordinate 135,964,085 of NC_135535.1, read as the reverse complement.
GTGTCCCACAAAAGTTTGTATGCTAGAAATTTAACTCTCAGCTTCAAATTTGATGTTATTTGAAAGTGAGGTCTTGGGAAGTAATAAGGTTTGGATGAGGTCATGAGGGCACAGCCCCCATAATGATATTAGTAGATTAATAAAAAGAGGAGAGACCCAAGTTTGCAGGCTTCTGCTCTCTGTGGAATAACCTCTGTCATGTTATGACAGTAAGAAGGTTCTTACCAGATGAGGACCATTGATGTTGGACTTCCCAGCTTTAAGAGGTATAAGAATAAATTTCTGCTGGTGACACCCACCTGTAATCCCAGCAATTCAGGAGGCTAGCCTAAGCAATTTAGCAAGGCCCTCAGCAACTTAGCAAAACCTTGTCTCAAAAAATAAAAAAGGTGGGGATGTAGTTCAGTGGTTAAGCACCCTTCAGTTCAATCCCGGTAACAATAAAAGAATGAATGAATGAATGAATGAATGAATGAAATTTCTTTATAAATTACCCAGTCTTTGGGATTCTGCAGCACCAAAAAATAGACTAAAATATTTCTTTTCTGGAAAATTTAGAAAATATGATTTTCTTTGTGGAGAAGCTCAGAGGATATTTTCCTAGCTAGCAAAGAGGTAAAGCAGTGTAGGTAAGCCTGAGGGCACTCATGTTGGTAAAGATGGGCAGGGCCTGCATAATTGTCACTATAAAAGGTGTTGGTGATCCACATGGTCTTAAGAGAGCAATTTGCAAATTACAACACTAAAATAAAATTATGAAATTCAAAATCAAGTCCCATGCAAATCATTATTATTGAAAAGCCTGCCTATGTTTGCCAAGTGAGAAAACTGAGGCTGAGAGAGCTTATGTATCATGCACAGTCTTGCATAGCTTATGAGGTAACAGAACTAGGATTTAAATCCCCGGTGTCTCTCCCTTGCAAGTTGCTAATGTTAGGTGTTTTCAGGGAAAGGAAAATGTCTCTCTGAGCAGGTGCACAAATACTCTATCCAAACCAAGCTCTCCATCTTCTCTCTCCCCTTTCCCAGTTGGACTGGGTAGCCAGTCTATTAACTGGCTGATGCTGCCTTGGGTGGAAAATCATCAACCTCTCCCTTCCAAGAGCAACCAAGTACTTTGTGTACTCAATCAGTCCTCAACTCCCCTATTCTCTCTTCTCTGACCTCTCACTCTACTATCTCTCTCCAGCTCTGCAGGATTTACTGTGGTTTTTCCCTCTTACTTAACCATTGTCTCCTATCAGCTGTCCCTTGGCCTTTTCTAATAGAGAAAAACTGTCCTGGTAGTGCCAGCAGCACTAAATGGGATTCAAGAGACAAGCCACTTACTGCTCTGAAATCTGTTTTGCTTTAACATCATCTACTGTGTAGTCTCCTAGGGATAATCTGTAGCCCAGATTTGCTAGTCTTTTCTCTGGTGGTCATATGGGGGTAGAGAGGAGAGCTGAAACAGAGAGAAGGCATTACCACCTCTTATGTTAGCTGTTCCAGAACGATAAAACCCTCGCCAATGGTATTGGGAAATAATTTTTAGTGGCATGCAGGCAAATATTTTATTTCAGTAGATGTCTATTTATTTTTATGGGTACCTTCTATTTTTGGCAAGGAATGTTGATTTTTCCACTTATGGTGATAGTGTAATATTTTATTTTAAAAATAAAATGACTGAAGAAACAAAGTGATTTTAAAAATACATACTGCTTAAACATATATTTATTATATACAAGTGGACCACAAAAATGGCAAGAGGATGCCTGGGGTTAATGAAGATGCGGCCCAATCTTTGTCTGCTCCAGAGCAGCAGTTATTGAAAACTGTGTCAGTTTTGAACTCCTGGCGTGGGTACTCTTCTTATGTATGGAGTCATGGAGTATCTCTGCTTTTTAGAGCACCCTATACGCAGAAATGGTAGGGGAGGGGCACCCTGAGAATATGAAACCAGGGCCTGCAAAACAGCATTTGCTGACCCAAATGCTATTTGCAGCCCAGGTGCTACAGTCTAAACATCCTTTAGTGCGTTGTATTTTCCAGGTCATTGCCAAGTGGTTGGTTAGCATACCACCAATCTTTGTGGTGGGAGAAATTGGGAGATTTAACAGTGTCCTCCACATCTCGGTAGAGGACCCCCAGCCCTGGTCAGCTGGACACCAAGGCATTTGTCCAAGGGCTATGCAGTCCCTTCTGGCACAAGAACATGCTCATATAGGAGTCATTTCAGGAAAGGAGGTTATGAGCCATTTAATTTGTCTTTATTTCCTTCTGCACTGTGACCCAAATTAGCAGTTTGCCCTGTAAATATTTGCATCTTATTAGGCAAAGCAATGTGAAAGTAGCAACTAGTATTTATTATGATAGATGTTTTGCATATATTATTCCTTTAACCCTATAAGAAATGATATATTCTCTGGGAGATAAAAATGTCTATATGACCGGGATCACAGATTACCTATTAAATAAGGCGCTCTCTCCTCTTTTTCCTTTCCAAGAAGCTAAATATATTTTTATTGTTTCTTTTTATTTATACATAACATTAGGTATATTTTGACATAATTTCAAAAGCATGTAGTATAATTTGCTTTATCAGTCCCCAGTATTTCCCTTTTTATTAGTTGATAGAAAATTCAGTTTATCATTTGGCAAATGTGGGCTCTGATGCCCTCTAGTGACAGAAAAATTCTTTGGTAAAAGTAATATCCCTATATCCAGCTGTCTCCATAGGGTTGTATAGGCAGTTATCTTTAACTGGTTTGAAGCCCCAGAATAATAATTTGGAGCAACTGATTTTGGAAATAAAGGATTTGTTATTACTGATAATAAACTCTGATGATACATCAGGATCCTTTTAAGTTGTAAGAATTTGGCTAAGGTAAAAACAGAATTTATTGAGTTAGTAACTGTGGGTAGTACAGGTTTCAATTTCAGGACAATATATACCCATCCAAGACTCTGATGACAGCACCAGCTTTCACCTCTTGATATGGATTCCTCTTCACCATGAAGTTAATTGAGAGTTGTAGGGAAAATGGATACAAAGCTCTTTAGATCTGTGTATGGAAATGTCACAATGAAACCCATTGATTTGTAGAACTAATACACACAAATAGTTAAATTTAAGTTTAAAAAAGTAATTAATTAAATAACCCAGAATTTTCTAAAATCATTTTCCATGAGATACATTCCTTCCTACAAAGCACCTCTACCAATTTCTTTGAACTTGATCGTAATTAGATGCATAGGTGGGAGGTGATGAGTGGTGGCAGAAAAAGCTAGGCCCTGGGAGCAAGAACATCTAAGATCAATTCCCTCACTCTGCTATTTATTAACTAACCAGTTTTGCCAGTGTTGCTTAAACTTTTTTTGGCTATAATTTTTTCAAGGGTAAATCAATTTTGAAAGTTGCTGACTCAGAACTCACACTCAGGAGATGTTGATTTTGCCAGTTGTCCTCCCTTTCTCTTTTTCTCTTCCCTTTTCTTTCCTTCCCCCTTTTCTTGACATTTTACAATTCAAATGAAATTTTTAGAATAGTATAATATTTACAGAAAAGCTGCAAAGATGACCTAGAGGGTCCCCATAGTCCATCCTCCCTTCCTCCACTCACTTCTTTGCATCAGTTATAGGTCCAGACTGAACAAGACCTGCACAGCCAGAGTCCTCTTCAGATGGCCGAACAATCCACCCCAAGGTGAGGCAGAGACAAGTGAATCAATACTAGGCTGAGTGACAAGTGCAGCAACAAATGCAAAACACAGGGTGAGTGCATTCAGGAGTGAGACCTAACCCAGATTTCCAGATTTGGGAGCCTGAACAGGCTTCCAAAAGAAAATGTCCACTAAGAGGAAGCCTGAAGGATGAAGAGTGGGCCAGGCAAGGATGCTTCCAGAGTAGAGTGCTTAAAAAGATGAGTCCAGCTGAGGTGGAAGACAAGTAGTAGTAGCAAGGTGCTAAGCTTCATGGAGTATGCAAATACTAAAACCTGCACTGGTGCAGTTGATTAACTGCTTCTAGACAAAACCTCATTAATGATGTCATTGCACAGACTTACTTTCTGTAGCAATCATGCAAAACCATCTGCGGAGATATATCTCCTTTTCCAAAATAATAGTGTCTTTGAGCTGTGTTAATGAGAGCACTAAAGAATTACAAGTTGTTGTTTTTTTTTTTTTTTTTTTAAGAACATTCCTCAGGAAATAATGAGTAACAAAGGAGAGGAAGTCGTTGAGAACCTTTAATACAGCTGGGTTTTTTTTTTTTTTTTTATTTGTCCTAAGTAGTTAACTTTGTTCTTCTTTTCAGAAATACAACCTAACAGACCCTCTCTTTTCAGAATCCCATAGCACAATATCTACCTTTCCATTTGATGACTGCCACTTGATACAATAGTAAGAGGCTCCTATGAGCAACCCCAAGATCAAGAGCTAAGTGAACGCCAAGTCTTCTGCTGGTGGTTCCCCGCAATTGGCCGAGAGTCCTGCACTCAGGCAGGAGCTACCAACTCTTAGTTCCAGGTTCCGTTCAAGTCTTCTCCAACCTTCCCAGGTTGAACTCCGGTAGGGTTCTCAGGGTCCTCACCTGAACTGAGCTTGCCAGACAACCGCGGAAACACCCCGGGAGGGGAAATGCCCATTTGTGCAACAAACCCTGACTCTCCCCTCTTAGGCCTACCCAACCCCCACCTCGCCCCGCCCCGCCCCGCCCCGCGCAGGCCAAGTTGCTGAATCAATGGAGCCCTCCCTCGGGCGTTCCCCAGCAAAACTTCCCTTCTTCTCGACCCTAGGGGTTTTCTTTAGGTCGTATCTCCTGTCTCAAAAGAAGCGGCGTACAGGTGTCCAAAGACGCTTCTGAGAAGAGAGGGAAACAGTTTGAGAAAAACTTCGCCGGTGCGCCGGGGCGGACCCTGGCCGAGCACACACCTGGACGCCAGCCAGAGCTCGAGGTGCGGCTCTCCTGGCCGTCACGTCTCCCAGGGCGGGTGACTCGCTCTGCTCCGAGTTGGAGAGGCCCTTTCACTTCGACGGATTGCTCCACAGCCATGCCCAGGATCTGGGTTCTCCTGCCTCTGGTGATCCCTCTCCCGCCGGGGTGGGGCTTCTCCCGGCTTAGCCCGCCCGGAGCGCGCGCTGGGGGGCGGGGGCGGGAGCGGAACCTACCCCGGAGCTGCAGCGGCGGCAGGTCGCCGGTGCTTGCGAATTGGGGCGCGCCGGCCAGCGGGTGCTGCGGGCAATAGACTTACTAGCTCCGGGTGGTCAAGAGGCACGGGGACTTGCTTTTCTTGGGGCTTGCTGGGTAGTGCTGAGCCGCAGAGCAGGCGGCGCACCGCCAACGCTTTGCGGGTTGCGGGTGGGGGGCTGCTGTGCGCGACGAAAACGTGGACGTGGGAGGCGGTCAGGGTTGCAGGCAGGGCCCGGGAGACTTTGAAGTCGCTGGAGGAGTACCCCGGCCAGGGGGAAGAGGAGATCTTCTGGATTTGTCGTGCAGTGGCAAGCCAAAGGTCCGCTTCGTGAAGGGTGGGATGGTGCGCGAGCGCGCTGGGTGCCTGGGGCGACGGGGAGCGGTACTGCTAGTTTTCTGACAGTTCTCAAACTTAGGGAGCGAGTCAGTCTTAGGCAGTGGTTCTTGGTGAGTCTTCGGAAGGCACCGTTTGTTTCTTTTGAAAAAGTTATGTCGGACTGAATACACTTCTGGAGGTTTGTTTTCCTCCTTTTTGCAACACAGAAAAAGAAACTTAGGTTGCTTCCCTTCCGGGAAACTCCTCTCCTTAAGACTGTTAGTCACTGTCTCAGCGGGTTCTGTTTTTGTTTTTCTACCTTCTTTTCCTCTTACCCTACCTCAGCTAGCACTGTCACCATAGTTTCTGAAAGCTCAGGGCTTCTTGCCAGGGTGACACAGCCCACTAAACAAGGTTAACTGTATTACTTGGCCAGAAGCCTCTTTTAGAGAGTCTCTTGCTCAGAAAATGCCAGCTTGATGATTGCAAATCTAAGGGACTTGGTCCCAAGAGGTTCATTTGAGTCAATGGATTATTGTATTGGGCCCAAACGAAGTGCTGGACACAGTGATAGGAATGTTCACAAATATGATCTCAAGTCAGTTCTTACGGAAGCCTCATCTTCAGTTACAGAAGGTGAAATGGTGTCAGAGAGCTTAAATAATCCACCTAAGATCACACAGCAGAGCTGAGCTTGAACTTAGATCTAATTCCAATACATGGGCAATTTGCTGATTGCTGCTGACTTCTAGAACACATTAAGTATAGAAAGGAAAAGTTTGTGTGTCTGAGACCACTTTGTGACCAGAAGAAAAAAAATCCCCCTTAGTTTTTTCAAAAATAATGTGCAATATTTAGGCTCCTTTAGATATTTCCTTAGAGAAGATTTAAGATTAAAATTGAGAAATCAATTATACAGCCTCAGAGTATAATCCTCCTAACCACTCCACAGTTACAGTGTGGGTTGCCTTGACAGTTTACAGTTTTTGGACAGGAGTATTAGCAAAGTGTAAGGAAATTGTCAAGGCCTGGAGGTACGTGTGTTTAACTTACCTACAGTTATATATTTACTAAGTGATGCATGTCTGAAGCACCAAGGAAACTGCTTTTCCAAAAGAGTGCACACATTCATGCATATACATACATTTCTTTACATATGATAAAATAATATATATAATACTAAAATTAAATAAAACATTTATTATGTATTTAAGAAATTAAGGTTTATTAAATAGTATTATAAATGCAGATGAATAGAACTTAAAAGTCAGAAAACCCTATCATAACCTAGATAATCATTGTTTATATTTTGTTGTATACTTTCTATTTTCCCTTTTAATGTTACTTTTTTTTTTAAAGAGAGAGAGATAGAGAGAATTTTTAATATTTATTTTTTAGTTCTCGGTGGACACAACATCTTTGTTGGTATGTGGTGCTGAGGATCGAACCCGGGCCGCACGCATGCCAGGCGAGCGCGCTACCGCTTGAGCCACATCCCCAGCCCTTAATGTTACTTTTTAAAATTTGCAGAACATGGCCTTGTGGCTACTGCCTGCCCAACATCACATCTGTGTTCTTTAAGAAGTTTCCACATTGCTGTGTACCCTTGTGTTTTTCCAGAAAAAATGCTTTTTCTACCTCCCTACTTGGTAGTGCTTTATAAGTAGTAGCAATAAGTAAAATGGAGGCAGAATGTTCGTTATATGGAACACGGAAGCAAATTTTGTTTAATTGGGTTAACGAACTGGAAGAAGATGTGACAGCTCGGAGCTGTTTTGTTTTCTCCTTTCCTCTCTGCTTCCCTTCCCTCTCCCTATCCTTGTAGAGTTAATTTTTTTCTGTCGTAGTTTCTGGGTGGATTTTTTTATGGCACTTACATTAATTAAGTTTGAAATTCCAAAATATTTACAAATTTCTAAAGGAGAAAGAAAAAGTCGAAATAATTTTTTTTTTTTTTTTTTTTGAGAAATACCTTTGGGTACTGTGTTAGTTTTGTTTTTGTAAGGTGGTGGTTGTTGTTTTTAAAATAGTACATGGTCCAAAGAGCTGTTTTGGGGAAAAAAAAAAAGAACAGTTAATTTATAATTTAATAATTTTCCTTAAAGCAGTCCAAAAAGCATGCAATGGGCTGCATGATGTCTCTACTTTTATTTTTTTTTAATGGATTTTTACTTATCACAAAGGACTTAAAAAGTTTTATGAATACAGTAAAATGATGAAATGTAAATCAAAATGTTAACAGTTAGTATGGAAAATATGTTCATATATTATAACACAATTAAGAGGCAAAAAGTAAGTTGATACTTGAGAGACCATCAGGGCCCCCAGTGACAGCTAGTTCAACAGATGGAAAGTCCTTTACTGTCCATCACAGACACAGTTGTCACTCTTAGAGGTAAAGCATTTAATTTGGAAAAATGTTTTATCTCTTGCACTGAGTTTAGAGGGGAAAAAGGTGAGACAGAGGCAAAGAAAAACCATGATTTGGATATTATCTCTGAGTAAGTCTCTTTGGGTCAGTGGACAAGTAATTTACTTGTTAACAATCTGAGAGTGGAAGCGTCAGTATTTCAAAAGAATCTATGAAAGCTATAGAATCTTCATAGCTGATCACTACAGCACTACTGTCAGTTGGAGAGAATCACCATTTTCTGAGATAATCAGAAACCTGAATAAGGAAATCCCCCCCCCCCTTGAAAACCCCTACTAACTTAAGTGCTTTTGGTGAATCATCTTGGGTCCCAAAAGTCCCTTAGTGAGCACATGTTTTCTAATAGGTTCTAAAGTCCACAGCAACTTGAAACAAAATTTAGGATAGGGAATCATCAATTCCTTCTTGTTAAGTAGGTAAATATAAAAATAAATAATCAGATGAAGTGAAACAAAAAGTAAATATTGAAACAATGAAGTCACTCATTTTAGATTTATTCGTATCTATTTTTTGTTTTATTTATAACACCCCAGCCTTGTCTATACCTGCACATAATTACATGTATAATCAGTGCTATTTATATTCTGCTTATTATCATTTTGCATATATGCAAACCATTGTTTCTTTTAATTTTTATTTGATATGTTGTAGAAAGGACAACATATCAAATAAAAATTATTCCTAAATAATTTTTATGAGTTGTGATTACTGAATTTTACTTAAAATTATTGTTTAATTTTATTTTACTTATTATTTTTATTAATAATTTCTTATAAAGACAACATGTCTTACCATAATGGTATATATATCAGCAGATGGACTCAGCCCTTTGAGGTGACCAAACTTACTACAGGTTATGTTAAGCTGTAGACTGGGATAAACTTCCAAAATTGGAATAAACTTGTTATTAGATTTGTGAATGACAGGCTGTTCTTTGGTCCAGTTATGTAGTGTTATAAATATATAAATAAGGTGTATACTTATTCACCTGTATATTCTGTGAGGCTATAAAAATTTAAGATGTGAGAAACACAGACACTTGATTTTTCAGGCAGAGATCTTGAAAAAAGAAACCAAAAAAAAAAAAAAAAAAAAACCCCAGGAGAGACAGAGGAAAGAAAGAGAAAGAACACACAAGCTCAGAGTTAAGGCCTTTAATTCCTTGCAGAAGAAACTTTGATGGTTAGTTGCTCTTACAGCAGGGTCTTTGGTCCTATTAAACTGTTTTTTTTTTTTTTTCCACATGCATGCTGAAAAATCTAGGCCTGATTTTAAAAATTGGGCCTATACTTACAGAAGGACAAATATCATGTGATGTGAGTTACATGTAGAATCTAAAAAAGTTGAACTCGTAGAAGTAGAGAGTAGTCAGATGATTATGGGGGGTGTCAGAGGAAAAGTGCCTGGAGAGATGTTGGTCAAAGGATACCAGTTTTTAGTTAGGATGAATGGATTTAGACAGGATGAATAAATTTGAGACATCTTATCCCAAAGAAAAACCATTAGTATGTGAGCTAATACAGATTTTAAGCAGCTTGATTTAGTCATTCCATAATGTATATGTATTTTTAGAACATGTTGGATATATAAATATGTATAATTTTTGTTCATTAAAATTTTTTTGAAAATTGGCTTTATACTACCCCCAGATTATGTTTTTGTTGAGCCCACATTGTGTTGACACATAAGTATGTACATATGCATTTACTTATTTATTTTTAATATTTGTTGCCACCATTTAAATGTTAGGGCTTTCAGTTTCTCTTGAAAACCTGAAGATCTGAGCAGATATAACACATTGCCTCTGTTTCCCTGAAGCTCAGTAATGGCTGCCCCTTGGATCTGGGTGGAGTGTTGCAGTTGGACAAGCCCCTTCCACTCCTTGTTGTCTATTATATCTGGCTACTTCTGTATTACCTGTGTGGCCCCTGAGACATTTAAGGCCTCTGAGACTCCTGTTTAGGACTTTGTAGCCTTCCCATTACCTGTTTTCTCTGCTCAAAATGACTTCTTTCTTGAGTTATTTTTGGAAAGATCATTAATTCTCCCTGAAAAGCCACATTCTGATTTGTAGGTGCAAAACACAGATGCTGTTAAGTCTGTAAACTCTTTATCTTCCTCACAAATAAATGTAGTAGCCTACTAACCTCAGATTTCCCTTCCTTTACGTGAATATTGCTGGGGGTACATGTTGAAGATGATCATTAGAAGGGCCTGTTCTCAGAGATCCTGATTCCTTGTTGGGTCTGTGGTGTGATATAAGTTTTTTTTTTTTTTTAAGATGTTGATGGATCTTTATTTTATTCATTTATTTATATGTGGTGCTGAGAATCGAACCCAGTGCTTCACACATGCTAGGAAAGTGCTTTTACCACTGAACCATAACTCCAGCCCCAGGTATTTTTTTTTTTTAATGCATCAATCATTGTTTGATTCTAATGTCTGACAGATTTTTTAAAAAATATTTTTAGTTGTAGATGGATACAGTGTCTTTATTTTTTTAATTTAGTTTTTTTTATGTGGTGCTGGGGATCAAACCCAGTGCTTCATGCATGCTTGGCAAGCGCTCTACCACTGAGCCACAACCCCAGCCTCTTTCTGATAGATTTTGAGAATGATTTTTTAGCATCAAATTCGAAATCTAATCCCAGGTTAAATTCCTAGGTTCTTTAACTTAATTTAATTTAATTTTTTGCATGGTCAGTCATGGACCTAAACAGTTATTTCTGCTGCCTCAGGTACATCTGAATTCTCCAGGAACTGCTTTAAAAAAGAAAGAAGATGTCCCTGGGATAGGATTAACTTGTGTTTTTATTTTAGACATTTTGAAAAAAGTAAAAACAAATGAAATGGAATTTTACTTATCTCTTTCATGTAAAAATTTATTTTATTTTTTTCAGTTTTCAATAATATAATAGTATATAAAACGGCATTATTCTTTATTTTTTACAAAAATATATTGGAGATCATTAAAACCTTGACATTGAATTGTGTAATGATGCCTTTAAAAAAAAAAAAAGAAATTGCTCATAGTCTTTTTTTAAAATTTTTTTTTTTTTTTTTTTAGTTGTAGGTGGACATAATACCTTTATTTGATTTTTATGTGGTGCTGAGGATCAAACCCAGTGCCTCAGGCGTGCTAGGCAAGCGCTCTTCCACTGCGCCACAACCCCAGCCCTCATAGTCTTTTCTTTTTTTTTTTTTTAGAATTTCTTTTTCTTTAAGTATTGAAAAGTAACTAAAGTCTAATTAGCAAGCAAGTAGAATTAATTAGTGGAACTTTATATCTTGCTTCATTTTTTGTCATTAGTAGTAGAGGTTTCAACCAGAATAGCAGGGCTAATAGGTCTGGTAAGAAGTAGTTCTGGTTCTTCTCAGTCCCTGACAATTAAGTTTCTATATACCATAAGAAATTTGTTCTCTTACCTGGTTAACTCTGCTTCTCATCATTTCAGATGAGAAGTCCTTGGGCTTAGCTATGCATGATCCCAAGTTTGTAGGTACCATTGACACCCTTCACATCGAGAATCTGAGGATTGAAGAGGCTGTATTGGTTCTTATATTAGTGTACCAGGGCTACCGTAACAAAGAACCTCACATGGGTGGCTTAAACAAAAGAAATTCATTATCTCAGTTCTGGAGTCTGGAAAGTCTTGAGATCAAGGCTTCACCAAAGTTAGTTCCTTCTGAGGGCCACAAAGGAACCATCTGTCCCAGGCCTCTGTCCTTGGCTTATATATGACCTCTCTTAGTCCTTGAACATGACCCTGTGTTAGCGTGTGCTCAGATTTTCTCTTCAAAAAAGGGCACCAGTCACATTGGATTAGGGCTCACTGTGCTCGCCTCATTTTAACTTAATCGTCTCTGTAAAGACCCCATCTCCAAAAGTAGTCATATTTTGAGGGATTAGGCCAACACCCATGAATTTGGCGGTGGGGCACAATTCGGCTCACAAGTCTTGACTCTCTAGAGCTAGCTGTGTAACCACAGGCCAGTCACTGCGCTGGCTTGAAGCATCCTTCTGTCAGAGAGGGGGCTTAAAGACATCACTTTCAGAGCCCTTCTTCCCTAAAACTAAAATGAGATACCACATTTTGGTTCACATTTTGAAGATCTTAGGAATTGGCTAACGGCTTTGCTGGTGTCAACAAAACTTTTAAATTTTTAGAAACTTCTCACTTTCTGTTTCTACCACTCACCCAAGTGCCTCTCTGCATTCTGTTATCTCTTAGTTGAATTCTGAAAGACAATTTAAATGGTGAGTTCTTTTCCCTAGAACCCATCTGTTCTCATCAGTCTATTTGAAGTTCAGATCTAAGTAAAATGGATTCTACTTAGAATTTGAGATGTCTAATGTTCAAATAATTCTACCTGCAAGCATTTAAAAATAAGTTTTAAGCCAAGTATTTTATTATGCTTGTCTATTAGGGTAAGTTATGCTTATTGAATAAGGTTCACTTTTCAAAACACTGGATTCAAATATGAGATAATATTTCTGGCATTTTAAAACAAACCTTCCAGAACTTACACATATAAATGAATGTTTTCCACCCCTGTCCCCGTCTGTGGATAACTAACAACACTGTAATTATTATATGTTTTTTCCAAGCAGTTTATAAATCACACAAGAAAGTTAGTCCATGTGCTCTCTAAGGTGTAAAATTGGTTTTTAAGAAATGTGTCTATTTACTTATAGTAACATGATAGTACAAGATGCTAAATTATAACTACTCTTTACACATCTGTTGTTTCATTGGCAGCCCAGCAACTCAAGGGTTGCATTTTTGACATGGAAATCTATGAGGATATGACTAATAAGGATTCTTTTCTGGTAAATATTCTTTAAGAAAAATAAAACTGAGTTTCAGCAGAGACAGAACTTACTGCCAACTATAGTTACCAGTTTGTGATGATTTGTATAACCGAGCTTTCAATTTCGTAAATTAAACCATTCCCTTTAGTGTGAGACATCTTTTGGTCTAATAATTTTTCTTCCAAAATGAAACAGTTTCCTTCACTGTCAAACAGGGTCTTATATTGAGTGATGGATGTCATAATCTTAGTGGACTAAGGGGAAATAAAATAGCCCTGATCATGCTTATTTAAGGAACAAGTTATATTCACCTACACAAAAGTCGATATTTAAGATGTCTGATTTAGTGAAATCATCGAATTTCTAAAGAAACTTGAGGAAAGTTAAATTTGTGTGAATGAATAAATGCACTAGTTCAAATTTTAGAATTTTTTCCCACCTTCCAAATGCTGGGTAAGCTTTTATTTTAAGTTCACTACCATTATCATCCATTATTATTTCTTACTGAAAAAGAAAAACAGATGATAGTTCAATACAGATCTTTAGACTTAACACAATCTGGTTACCACTGAAGTTATACCTTTTGATTTTCGTTATTGTACGATGAACACATGTCCACTGTAATAAGAAACAGATGAGTTAAGCAAAACAAAGGAACAAAGTTATCCTTAGTCTTAATTATTAAGGAATTTAAAACTACTCAAATTCAGTGTGTTAAAAGCTGGTTTCCTGATGAGACTTTTTTTTTTTAATATCCTTTTTGTTAACCTTGCACTTTTTTCAGTTCCTAACCTTCTAGTGTTGAATTGCCTAGACCACTGTTATTACCCTCTTCAAAACAGGAAAACTTCCTACAGTTGGCTGAGCCCTGTGTTCTTGTGGAAGAAACTGCCTCCTGGCTTTTGGTTAGAAATAAAACCCTGTTCCCCACGATTACTATGGAGCTTGCTGCTGCCTGGCTATGTCAGGACAAACCGTTCGATGACTGAGCTCAGTAGTGAGAAAATCTCACTGACCATGCCAGGCGCGTGTTTGCTCATTCTTACCATTCAGAGGGCTGCCATTTCCCACCACTGCTTTGCACTGAGGTTTTTCGCCACTACTTTACATTAAGTTTTTTCATGTTTGTTTTGAACTTCAATAAGAGCAAGGTGTGTGTATGTGCTGTATGTGTTTTAGCTCCTTTTTTTTTTTTCTTTCTCAAATCCTAGCTCATCCTTTTACAAATTGTCACCACTGACTCTTTGGAGGCATCCTTAATGAGAGTCTGTTTCTCCCAGTGACTGTAAGGAAGGAAGATAGATCTCCCATAGGCAGATAGGAGTAAGGCCTCAGAGAAGGAAAGGATGGGAGGGTGACATCATGCCAACCTGGAAGGAGACTTTGGGTCTGGAGGGTGTCCTTTGACTAGTACTCCTTGTCAGCTCTAACCACAGTGACTTCTTAGTTAGAAAAACTGTTTCTGTGCCTCACAGCTTTGACCACCCTTTGACCGACCTTCCTTAGTTACCTCACCTTTACCCCTAGCAATGGCAACCACAAAGCAGACCCCTACCCAAAGCACTTTCTCTCCCCAACAGATAAGTCAACCCACAAGGTTGGATCCATCCTCTTAATTATGCAGATAAAGGATTGAAATTATGCACCTCTGATTGGCTTATTAAACTCGGAGCTGGAAGAGCTTGTTTGATCCATGCTGGCATCCCTCACCACACCAACCACAGGTGCTGGACCATCAGATAAGTCTTGAAAAGCCCCTAGACCACAGAGACCCAGGAGCATCCCCCTTGAGGGGTCCCTCCCCTTTGGGAGTTCTGCTTTTATTACTCTACTAACTCTTGTCACTTTACTCTCATCCTTGTGTCCATGGGTTTCGTGCCTCAGATTCCCAAGACGAGGAACCCAACTATCCATATTCCATGTTACAATAACAGGAACAAATTCTCATGTGTCCTTATTTCTAGGAGGGCTCAAAGGCAGCAGGTGCAAAGATTCTGGTATGGGATGGTTTCCAGTTTAGACATCCTGTTTATTCATTCCAGAGCCCCACCCTTGCTACCACTGCTCTCATGGTCTTAGCTATTCCCAGAAATAGCACTCAATTGGAGGAATGAAGACATAAACTCAGTTTCTTCCCAAGATATGATTGGGGCTGGCCAGATTTCTATTTCCTGCCAGTCAGAGCCCTGGCTTTGGGGGGTCCTGCTACGATTTTCCCAGACTAAATAACTTGACTTCTGATCCTCAAGAGAAATACTTCCAAACATCTCCATTTTCCCCAACATCCCTTTGTTTGGAAGGTTCATTATACAATTAACAGGCAGGCTTTTTGCCAATGATTATCTGAAAACAATTGAGTTGTTTATGTGCCTAGATGAAGTAAAAGTCATTGGGAAACTAGCTCACAAACTTGAAATGGAGCCCAGACTTGGGCCCAATATATGGTGCCTGAGTCTTTCCTCAGGCTTTCATACTTTTGGGTTATTGAATAAGTCATTGTTGTACTCTGTGCTCAGCTTCAACTATAAAAAGGACAGTAGTAACTCCTCCTACGCAGATTTACTGTAGCTATGAAGAGGTGATATATGGCCTTTGTGAAAGGCCAGACAAATGCCACGAAGGAATGTGAATGGGGGTTGGTCCTCTCACTTAGCGTTTTCATGAATGACTCAGAAGGGGAAAGAGAGAAATAAATTTTCTCATTTGCACAAGATATTAAAATACTGTAGGTAACAGAAGACTCAAGTTACAATGAACTTACATTTAGAGCCATTTAAAAAATCTGCCTTGAAGCTGAATAGAGGCCATGGTCTCCTTCTGCTCTGTCATTCTATGTGGTGGCAGTATCTATGGATACAGAAGGCTGTATGGTCCTACTGTGGCCTTGAGTATCAAATGTTAATTATCTGAGTGGATCAGGAAACCTTTATATCTATTTCTTTTAATACCTCCTAGTGAAGCTTTTGCTGAGAAGTTTGGGTTTTTCCTTACTTGGGCCATGCCCTGGAAAGCCTTTCCAACCACCTCGCTCCCCCTTGCACGTTTGTAAAGTCACTGCCCAAGTGTCTTCTTGCTCATTGGCATTCCCAGACTATGCTTTCTGAAACAGCATCATCCCATTCAAAATTCTTCATGCCCCTAATCCTCCTTTACTCACTTAAATAGCATTTCTCTCTCCCTGACCTGTTGTATATCTCTTTTTTTTCCCACCATTTGTCTTTACATAATGGTTATTTTGTGTGTCAACTTGGCTGGGGCACCCCACTCAGATATATGGTTAAACATTATTCTGGATGTATTGTGGAGATGTCTTTTGGACGAGATTAACATAAATTAGAGTAAAGCTGATAGCCCTGCATAATGTAGGTGGACCTTAACCAACTAGTTGAAGGCCTAAGTAGAACAAAGACTGGCTGCCTCACTAACCTGAGCCAGAAATATTTCTGCTAGCAGTCTGTCTCTGGACTTGATTTCTTGGCTGTAGTTCTTTCCTGACTACTGGCCTACACTATCAGATTTCTGGCTCACTGAGCTTTCACAATCATGTGATCCAGTTCCTAAAGATAAATCTCTCATCTCTCCCTGACCCTCCCTCCCCCTCTCTCTCTCTCTCTCTCTCTCTCTCTCTCTCTCTCTCACACACACACACACACACACACACACACACACACACACAAAACCTGAACAAAACATCCTGATTTTATATAAACTCTGAAAGACTTAAAATGAATTTGCTTAACTAATTTGCTAATGGCTTAACTAATATTCTGGATGATGTGATCAAGATTTCTCTGACTCAAAGAAATGTTATGATGGATATTTAAAACAATTTTTATTCTTCATTATTTTTCCATGTGGTAACCATTTGCCTTAGTTTATGCACCTTTCAGACGTTAGATTTAACCCATTTTCCTGCCTTTTCTGGATTAAAGCTGATAACCTTCCATAATGTAGGTGAGTCTCATCCAATTGATTTTTAGTTAATACACTGTTAAAGCATTACTCAGTCTCCTGGATATTGGATAAAATTTGCATACCAAAGAGCATAGGGCTCTATTACACACACACACACACACACACACACACACACACACAATTGGGCATTAACCTTGAGTGCTTTTGACTTGTCAATCTGGGAATCTGGGCTGGCCCAGTTCCTATAAATTCCATCCCTTTGAGTTTAAATTTGTGTCATCTTGTTTCTAGTTAGAAACCAGAATTGAAAGAGAAGGAAAGCAAGTAATAGCTCACCAGTAACTTTATTCTTCACAATAACAAAGGTGGCTGGCAATAGAAAAGAATTGCTCCTGTTCAATTTGCAAGAAGACTTACTGATCTCTTTTATCTCCTAATGAATTTTTATATTATATGAAAATTTTCATGAGCTCCAATGTCTGGAATGCTGATTAGTTAATATAATTAATTCTTAGCCATTAATTAGAACCTGGAGGTAGTTATAGAATAAGGAGTCTTAAAAATGTGGACAACTTTCATTTGAAAGCCTCTCCTATCTTAGCAATTAACACTTTGGTACACCTCCAATCACATTACTGTTTCCTAGAGTGCCCAATTCTGTTACCTAGCTATGATTCTATGATATAAAAGAGGGATTAATATTAGCAGGATAACAGCATGGCCTTTTGTGGCAGAGAAAGAAAGGAGAATTGTTATCCTAAAAAGAGAGATTGAGGTCAATAATGCTATTTTGTTCAAAACTGCATGTTTGTTGTGTTTTAGAAAAAAGATCATAGATTTATGTTTTAAAACATAAAAGCCACGGACTTGGGGTTGTGTACTACAGTGTTTACTTGGGTTCAAGGCCTTGGGTTTAATTCCTACAATAAATAAATAAATAAAGATATAAATAAAATAAAATGCAGGTATTGGCCTGGAGATGTAGATTCAGTGGTAGAGTATTTGGCATGTGTGAGGCCTGAGGTTCTTCTGCTTTTGGAAACTTGACATTAATTTTCCATTGTAATCAAAGTTAGTTACCTTTGTGTTTTCCAAGCTCGGCTCAACAAATGTGTTAGATACATTTGGCAGTGGTTTGGTGGGAAAGCCCGCATATTTAGTACCATTATTTTCATCTGTGTGCCAATTCCAACTGTTCCTTACATTAAATTGTTCATAATTGGAAAGTCAGCTGTATTCTATATTAAGTCCACCCGCCGCTGAGAACAGGGGGAAGAAAGATATGGTAGAAGTTAGGAGATAAATCTGAGCTCTCCTTTTGCTAGTAAGTGACATGACCCTGGACATGTCAACCATTTCCTTGGTATTTTGGTGTCATTTTCCCTCTTGGAAAGTCTGGATGTTAGAAATGCATCTTAAGACACATCCATCCCAGGAGGAAATGTGGGCCACCGCATCTCTTGACCCCTCCTTATCTTCTCAGTCATAAGTCCTGTGGTATCCTGTGGTCTGAAGGGGATGATGCCAGTTTAAGTGATGAAGGAAAAAGGGCTGAGAGGGAAGTTGTGACTTTTTGGTAGCCAGTATTATGGCTCTGCCATATAGTAGGGGGAAAAAAGACACACAGGAAAGCTACGAAAATAATCTTGAGAAAACAAAGTTCAAAACTAACAGCAAAATGACTGGTAATAGAACTTACTTACTATATGTAAGATGAATGATTTTTAAAAATTATGTTTAGAGAGAAAAAATACTTAGGAAACCCAAAGAAGGATCAAAGCAGGGAGTGTTTTTATTATTTTATAAAATATATAATATTTATATATAGTATACATATACAGTTTTTTCCTCTTCATGTTCCTAAGGAACTCCACTCTATAGCTAGCTAAGTTTGACACAATGTCACTTAGAGTTATGAGTGTTTGTTTGAAGGAGAAAGGAATCAAAGGACATTAAATGTTGGTTCTCTATAAAGAAAAGACTATTTTCCAGAACAAAGATAAAGAATATACTTTTGGTTTTAATGAAATATTTATTGTATGCTTGGATAACAAATGAAGATTTAATCATAAACCATTGATTCTGCATTAGTATATAAGAAGGGAAGAAATTGCCATCCTGTAAGCTAAGTAGTAGGTTTGATAGAAATTATCACTTCTTATTGTCATAACAACCCTTTTAAGATAGAAAATACTATTCTCACTTAGCAGATGAAGAAATCAAGTATCAGAGCAGTTATGTGACTTGCCTAAAGTCACAGTTCTGATAGCAGAACTAGGATTCAAACCACTGACATTTTGAAATTTCTATTTCCCAATTGCATTATGCTATCCTTCACTGCAACTTTATGATAGTCACAATAATACCAGTGTTTAGTATGCACCTATTTATGATGCACCCCTTTCTGTGGTAAGAGCTTTCAGTGCATGATTCTGTTTAATGATTACAGCAGATGTATGAGAAAAGATGATTTCCACTGTGTGGATAAGGAAACAATTTAAGTTCTTTATCTGTGGCACAGGGCAGTGTAAGTAGGAGCTAGTGCTTACTTTTGAGCACAGCTCTGGTTCCTCCCATGCATGACACTGTTTCTTGTGTGGCTTAGCTTGAGCTGTATGCAGGTGGTGTGCTTAGTGATTAGTGAGCGGGAGGGTGGGGCCCCAACATTGACTCTGCCTCTGCACAGCAGACCCGATCATTTGGCTCAGTGATACTCATCCCAAGTTATTTGTTTCAGAAATCAATAAATCCTCTTCATGCTTTTCTTTTACAGATACTTACCTTTATTGTTGGATCATTGCCCAAAAATATCAGTGCCCGAGCGACTGAGGTGTTGGACTTGAGGGAGAATGTTACAAAAGCTGAGACTCAGTGCTCAGAAGGTCTGCATCATGGAGGCCAGTTCTGCTGTCAGCTGTGTCCTCCTGGTAGGTCACACAAAATATTCAGAGATCGGAATGAAAATCAGGGTGAGGGGTAGCATCGGTAATAATAATCTTTACAAGTTTTGATTACCCTGTAGCGTTATAATATTACTGGAGGAATATACCAATTATGAAATTATTTTCAAAAGATCAGCTTTATTTGCCTTTATCAAACTTGTTTGATATGATTATGATTAAGTGAAATTTACAAATTACGTGTACCCCCAAAATGGGAGATTTGTCTATTTAGCTCCATTTCTCATGAGCAAAAGAGGATTTATTTGTGGGTATTAAAGCTTATCATTTAAAACTGACTAGGATATATTATAACAATAGTGAAGCTCTGAAAGCAAGGGACTCTCACCCTTATAGGCTATGTCTCACACTTCCCCTCAGTCAGGTCTCTAAGAAGACTGTTAGTCCTGGCACTGAAGCCTGCAAAATATATTTGCATTTGCACCTGAATAACTAGATGAACTAGAAATGTAATGGACACAAATCAATAAGTTTTAAAAGTCACTATTTTGAAATGCAAATCATTTTCATATCGGAAATCCTTCACACACTAGCAAATTAGAAGCTAAGCCAGATGTAATTGCACAAACTTTTTTTTTTTTCCAACTTAGAGTTGATTACTAGTACATTACAGGTGTGGATCTTTCTCAACTGTATTGTGAAGACAGGAAGGTATAGGAAAGCAATACATGGGTTTGTGTGATTTATGCAACAGATTAATAGGGACAGAAAAAATTGTAGTAGACCTGTAGTAGGACTTGTTGATCTCCCAGGATTCCCACTCTACCAGTGCAAAGCAGGCATCAATCAGGTATGTGAAAAGATTCTCTAAGAGTCCCCCTTAGCTTCCAGTTCAGATTTGGAAAAACATCCCTTATAATACAACTGACTTATACTTACGCCCTTTTATATTTACCCTTTTCCAACAGGAATGAAAAATGGCTTCTTAACTTTCTTATAACTTGCTGAACAGGATCAGTTTTCCCTATGAATTGGAATATGTTCACAGTTTTAAAATCTAAAACAAAAGTTAAAATAAAAAATAGTATGCTTTGTATATATATCAGTCTGTCAAGAATTTTTACCTTTTTGCTTTGTTTTATTTTCCTTTAAGAAGGGATCTCAGCCCTTGTGAGTTAGCTTATGGGATGAGAACTCATTTTACCACTATAGGAATGTTATTGATACAAACTTATATAAGTACAGGTCAAAAATTTAAAAATGTTTAGAACCACTGACACACTAATTTATAGAAAATGCCTTAAGAAAATAGTAAAAAATAAAGAAAAGTATTGAATGCATGGCATTTCACTGTGATACCCAATGATGTGGGATTGCTTAAGTGACTTCTGGAGTATTTAAAAAAGTAGTTTTCTGCCAAAGTCAACGAATAGCAGAATTTCTGATATATTTCTAATATAGTCCTTAATTGTATAAATCCCCTTTCATGATTGCCAACTAGCTTGCTGACTGGATAAACTGCTTCTCTCTGCTCTTTCCTCTAATGATCCTAGGTGGCATCAAATACAGGATAAACGCTCTTTTTACTTTTATTCACTGTTATTGAATTTTTGGCTTATCAGTATTCAAGTTGCTTCCAAATCTGTTTGTATTCATTGTTACTATTATTTTAATGTAATTTAATTAACTTATATAAATCAATGAATTATTAATACTGAGAAAATATAAGTTTATCTCTAGGAAAACTTGGTTGAAATTTTTGGAGAATTTCAGGCATTCAGACAGA
The DNA here is from genome assembly GCF_045843805.1 of Urocitellus parryii. Lineage (NCBI taxonomy): Eukaryota > Metazoa > Chordata > Mammalia > Rodentia > Sciuridae > Urocitellus > Urocitellus parryii. The sequence goes on along the minus strand of NC_135535.1, from coordinate 135,942,752 downwards.
CTATTGGTGTATTTAAGCTTTCATTTTAGCACTAAAGATGGGAGGAAGGAGAGAAAGAAAGGAAGAAAAAGAAGGAAATAACCAACAGGAAAGTAAATAGGTGATACATTATGGGTATGACAAGCGATAAAGCATCTGGAATTCTAATGTGTTTGTTCAGTGTCACATAATTAGAAAATGATTACATAGTGATTCTTTATAAATTAGAATAAAATGCAGTATTTTTTAATGATTCCATATGTGAATTGACATTTTAATCAATCAAAAAGTCCCAATCATATTGTCATATCCAATAAGGATTCTGTACTTTGTTACATTCATACTATACACACACACACACACACACACACACACACACACCTGTTACACATACATATGTTCACACATATGCATATATGTGTGTGTGTTTATATGTATATCAGTGCAACAAAATAATATCTCAAGGTAGTTGATATATAAGTGCTTTCATATGTCCTTTTCCCAAACTTTTTATAATAATTATGTATCATTATACTCAGAAAATAATGCGTTATACATTTTTTTGGGCGGGACAGTCACTGATTTTTCGTCTAAAAAATTTGTGTCCTGGCTCCGTGGCGCATGCCTGTAATCCCAGCAGCTGGGGAGGCTGAGACAGGAAGATCATGAGTTCATAGCCAGCATCAGCAACTTAGCGAGGCACTAAGCAAGTCAGTGAGACCCTGTCTCTAAATAAAATACAAAATGGGGCTGGGGATGTGGCTCAGTGGTCAAGTGCCCCTGAGTTCAATCCCCAGTACCAAAAGAAAAAAAAAAATTAATTTGTATACTTTGGAACAAAGAATATGTGAGTTCTTATATCTCCTATTACACTGTGCTAGGCACATTCCATGATAGTTCATGGAAGAGAGCAATCCATTTGGAAATCTGTATAATACAACTCACAGGAAACACAGTTGTTATTTCACTGTGTTCCTTAGGATGCTGCCTCGATGTTACGTAGCCCCGATGCCCTGTGTTTGAATTCTGTTCTGGGTTTCCATGATTTGCTTATTTTTTTTTTATATTGACAGACTGTTGTTTTTGTTTACTAAAATATCATATATATATATATATATATATTTAAATTTCATAATTTGCTTATAGTAAATATTTTTAATCAATAAGAATGTTATAAAGTTATTAATAAAGTCACGTACTTGGGGAACAGTGTAAATTATTTTCTGCTGTATATGTGAGTGGAGTGGATTAGACTTTGTGTATCTTTTAAAATTAGTTCTACCATTAATAATTAGTCACTAGTGATGCTTTTCTGTTTATATTTTCTGTCTCTTTCTTCTTCGTTCTCTGTCCCCTTATGTTAATCTAGTTTTACCCATAGCACTTGTCACCCCTGGACTTCACATATTTATTTGCACATTATCTGCCTGGGAAGGTGAAAGTCTTGCAATGAAGGCTTTGACTTATTTCTTACAGCATGTCCAGCTCCTAGAAACTGCCTCTTACACAACAGGCATTTAATAAGCTCTTGTTAAATGTGTGAATTTACCAGAAAATATTGTTGCATAATGCTTAGTATTATCAATGCCATGCTTTATTTTTAATGTGAATTAAAGGAAACCGGAATATTATTTAAAACTGTTTGCATTAAGATAACAACCCTGATAATAAATTTTGTTATCAATATGTTTATGCTTGTCCAGCAAATTGGACTTTATTCCTGGATGGAAACAGAGTAGAAAGAAAAGGAAGAGAGGAGGAAACTGAGCATTAACTATACAGAACAGATGCATTCTAATAACAATGTAAGAGAATGATTATTATCTCCATCTTATGCATGACAGAATTTTGGCTTAGAGAGACTAAATACTTTGTTATAGATTTTATAGGTACTAAAGATTTGACCAAGGTCTTTGGAAGGTCTAATGTCCTTTCCCTAAAACTACATTATCTCTTATTAGTATTTGTGGACTTTTCAAAGTAAAATAAGAAATTAGAACAAAATTAATTCAGTAATCTCTGTGGCCAGTGACAGCCATTTGCTCTGAGTATCTCCCAACTTCTCCCCTTTCCAAATAATTAGTTGGCAAAAGAATTTCTTTAAGTTCATTTGATCATTCTCACCTCTCTTCCACTTTTTTAAAAACAATTTTTTTTAGTTGTTTGTAGATCTTTATTTATTTATTTGTGATGCTGAGAACCCAGTGCCTCACACATGCTAGGCATGTGCTCTACCACTGAGCCACAATCCCAGACCATCTCCCACTTTTTATATGCTCTTATTGTTAATTATCTTGTTTCTCTAGGCATATTACTTTACTCATTCTTTTAGTTTTTGTCTTAGAAGACTTTCTCACTCACAACTGATTTTTTAATAATAATCTTCTCCCCATTGTATTTATATATCATTAGCTTAAATGCCCCTACAACATTTTAGGAGTGTTTTATTGTCATGCCTGTTTTAGTCAGTTTTTTTTTTTTTTTCTGCTGTGACTAAAAGAACCAGACTGGAACAATTGTTGAGAAGGAAAAGCTTATTTGAGGGCCTATAATTTTAGAGCTCTCAGTCCTCAGATAGCCAGCTCCATTCCTTTGCTGAACATCATGGTGGAAGAGTGTGGCAGAGGAAAGTGGCTCATGTAATGATCAGAAAGCAGAGACTCTGCCAGCTAGATACAAAACACATACTCCAAAGGCATGCATCCAATGACCTACCTCCTCCAGCTATACCCTACCCACATTCAGTTAACACTCAATTAATCCGTATCAGGGGATGAATTCACTGATTGGTTTAAGGATCTCATAAGCCAATCATTTCTCCTCTAAACTTTCTTGCATTGTCTCACACATGAGGGGACACCTCACATCCAAGCCATAATAATTCCTGTGCACTCCCCATGCTGTTACATAGCCACCTTACCTTCAAATACTTGATTTTTTTTTCCCCTGCTCAGGTACAAGAAAAGATGCTGACTGCACAGCCAATGGGGGAAAGCCAATATGCGTGCCCTGCCAAGAAGGGAAGGAGTATACAGATAATGAACATTATTCTCCTAAATGCAGAAGATGTAAGTTTTGTGATGGAGGACATGGTAAGTGTCTTAGGAAGCAATAAAAAGAGCCCAAACCTGGTACTTCATGTAGAACCATTTGTAGTACAATTTGAGATTGGCTCCTCTTCTGATATGATGTTGACACACGGGAAGGTGCAGAATGAGGCTGGCTGGAGCAATGCAGGACCAGGTACTGAGCTAAAATTCACTGGTCTGGACATTTGTGGGTGAAGTCTCAGTAGTTCTCGCAGATGAAGGCAAATGACTAAATATCAAATCAAAGGATTCATCATCTCCAGTCAAAACCACAGAAACTATTTTTATCCTGCCTTGATTTTTTTCCTTGTATAATGGTCTTTATTCATGGCCAGAAAGAGCTTAGAAGTCTATAGACTCAAGGGCAGAGAAACCCAAAATGTGGGTAGCATATTCCCCTATCTTTGGAGATCTGATTTGTCTTGATAATTCCACTTGGGGACCTGAATTTTTATGGATATCTCAATCTCTTCTGAGGGAGCAAATTAAAATGTAACAGAAGGACTCCTAGTTTTATTTGGTATCAAAACCCCGCTGGACAAAAAACTTTTCTTTTCCCTATTTAGGCTCTAAAGCAAGGTTTCTCAACCCTGGCTGTGTGTGTGAGAATTGCCCAAGGAGCTATTAAAAATGCCAGTGTTTAGGTCTCAACTTACAGCAATTAAATCAGAATCTCTTAAGTGATGGCCTTGGCTTTGGTCTAATTAGACATTCTCAATTCCAACAAGCTCTGAGTATTGATTATACTGCTAGTCCATGGGCTTATTTCTTAGTAGCAAGGGTCTAAGCTAGAGGAAGAGAGGAACCATCTAACCAATGGCAGGATGATCTTGGTTGCTGGATTGTTTATTCACTTAAAACTTTGCTGGCTATTTTAACCTGTGAGTATTTGTGTTGCTATTTAACATTACCTATGTTACTAAAGGCTTGATGATATAACTTGATCTTAGCAGTGGATCTCAAAAATCCATGCTGCCCTTGAACATTATTTTCATAGTTCATTTATAACTAGCTGCTATAATTAACATTTTCCAAACTGAATTTCTAGGCTTAGAAGTGGAAACAAATTGTACCCAGACCCAGAATACCAAATGCAGATGTAAACTGAACTTTTATTGTGAAACTGCTCTCTGTGAACACTGTGACCCGTGCACCACGTAAGTTTTAGTCTTTCAGTGATGAAAATATTAGCCGTACCCGAATAAAGAATGTCTTCCTAGAGAGAAGCCCACACTGACCAAGACTCAAGGTTCTGGTTTTGTTTCTCCTTCCAAGCAACTAGATGACCATTGACTCATTCAAACATGATTGAATACTTCCTGTGCCCTTAATTGCTAAAGATGATGATGTAAACTGGGTCTCTGTAAGTGTTTGACTTATGAAGAAAATTCCACTTGAGCCTCTTGACTCTCCTTATCACCCCTTGATTCTAGGAATGGCAACCCAAAGAAGCTAGTTGAATAGCTTCCCTAAGCAATATCCTGAGCATTGTCTGTTCTCTGGGCATTTTAATGTTTTATGATACTTTTTTGAAATTTATCTTGGTAGTTCATTTTTTAAAAGATAGTTTATTTTAAGGTCTGTTATTTTAAGAGTTCGGTTTATTGTCAGTTTGAAGTTTGTTTGTCTATTTCATCTTCCCTTGTATGCCAATATTTTATCTTCCTTTAACTTTGGGTCTTAAAACAAAGTTTAACTCTTGGTGTTTTTTTCATCCAAACACCCAAAATCATGTTATTAACTTGCACTTAGTTTTTAGATGATAATCTAGATATATTTGGGAAAAAATATTTCTCAGAGACATAAAGATGAATAAAATGGTCCCAAATATACACGTTCCATTGAAAATGATGAAGGAATCAACCCAGGCTTTCTGAATTTCTCCTGTATTTTTTTTTTCTAGGTGTGAACATGGAATCATTGAGAAATGTACACCCACCAGCAATAGCAAATGCAAAAAAGAAAGTAATGATTCTTTTTGTTTTTATATTCTCCTCTCTCCCATCCTCACCATTAAATATGAAGAAAAATTAATTGATTTTAATTATTTAAGAGTACAATATTTTGTTTAATCTTAAAAATTGCTTGTTTTCATATAAAATGTTCAATGTTTCCTGCTACAGGTTCCAATTATAACTGGCTGTGGCTCCTCCTGCTACTCCCGCTTATAGTTTTTGGTAAGTTCTTAGTTTGTTCAAACTATAGATTTGAATTTTTGCCCACAAGAATTTTTCTCTGTCTTCTATCTGTAAGAAAGCTACCAAGTGTAGCTCTGTTGTATCGTTGATCTCCTGCTACTGAACATACTCCTGAAAGCTAATAAGAACAGATGATACCTTCTGCTGCTGTTTCTGATGAACAGTTTTAGGGAATTGAGTGGTATCCCCATCCTCCCTCTAAGCAAGGGTTCTCTGCAGTAACAGCTAAAAATCAGAAGTAATCCTTCACTATTCATTAAGTTTCTCCTATGAGTTAAGAAAACACAAAAGCAAGGGCCATCCTTGGAACAAAATTGAAAGGACACTTGATAAACTGATCCCTTTTTGTACCTCCTGAACCTTGACCAAGCTGTTTTTTTTTTAAATTAACATTTCTCCTACTTCACTTAAAATATGATGGCAACACATTTTATGCAAGGATCATTTATTAAAGTTAGCAGATAAGCCCCAGATTGGATATAATCATAATTAGTTTGGAAGATAGCTTTAACCATATAAAATACAGGGTCACACCATCTTCCAGTAACTCAGAATTATCACACTTTTCCTTCTTTTTTGGAACAAGTCACTGCTTCTTCAACTGAAATATGATTTTTGTCTTAGCTTTAGAGGTTGTTTAGCTAAAAATACATAATTGGTGTTTAAACAGTTATACTCAGGGGCATATAGATTCCTTTCTTCCATCTCATAATAAGTTCAAGGAAAACACTTATTGAATGTGAGTTACTTGTAAGTGTTATGTACTTGAACTTCTAGGCATTAAATGCCCTGCATCAGCAGGGTGATTTCAATTCCACATCCTATGGCTTCCAAGCCCTTCTGCTGTCATGCCACCCACCATGCTGGAGAGGAAGGAAGTGGTGTGGCCGTAGAGTCAGTCAAAAGTCAACTTTATGTGAGGCCAGGGTGTGATAATTGGATGACTCAGTTAAGATGTGGCCTGTCTCTAGAACACTTGACTCAGTGGGGGTAAGTTTAGCACAGTGCCATTTCCTGTTGTGTTTGGCCACTTAAAGTTTCCGTGAATTTCTCTTTCTTCTTTTTTATATATTTTAGTGTGAAAGTATCTTCTCATGCTTTCTACCAGGCTAAGGTCTGAGTCTGATAGAAATTACTTTGGTCTTTCAGGGATATACAGAATTTTTAAGTGCCGCAGTACAAACCATGGTCACCATGAACTTCTACCCAACAATCGGGTAGGTGAATCAGATTTCTTGAAAAAATAGAGAAAGTAGTAATTCAGCTTTTTGATAGTTACTTTCTTTTAAACAAACATGTATTGTTTTAATGTGTATATGGGTTAGAACAGCATCAAGTATTAGTTAAGATATGGTACCTAGTTTATAAATAAGCTTCTAGCATCTTAAGAAGCAACAAAAGGGAGAGTGGAAGTGTGCTGTATGTGAATTGGAGGAAGGATGTGGCCAAGGTTCCTATTTCACATTGGTGTCACCTCTGCAGGGAGACATCCTTTACCAAAGCCTGGATTCAGCCTGGGCAAAGAGATTGCTCTTAAAATCTATCACAAAGGCACATCCCGACTCTTTCCAGATAACTATTAAGCCAATCTCTTGTTGTTTCTTTTTCTAACATGGGGTCAAGACATTTCAAATAGCAAAACTATACATTGGGAAGAGAAAACAGTTTCTGTTAATTGAATAATGATGTTTTCATTTGAGGCAAGGGCTCAAAGGGAGTTAAGTTCTTTAAATCAATATGGTACATAAGAATTTCATTTTGAGCCATTTTTCTGCTGTTAAACAAAATAGCTATAGTAAAGAAAATTTGAGAATATTTATGTTTGTTGTTTACTTTAATGCATCTATATGGAAAATAATCTCATTTTATTTCATGGATTCCTTAGATTCCTTGTCTTTGTAAAAAATGAGCCAGTATTGCTTAGTTTCTAGTGAGGCCAAAAGCTTTAAAAATTTGAATGATGAAAGAACCTTTCTTAATCACTTAGTCTAGTTTCCTAATTTTACATATCAGGCAACTGAATGTACTTTCTTCAGAATTAAGGAATTTGAAAGTGACATTTAGAATATTCTAAATATGTTTTTATTTGTCTCTTCCCCTGCCTCCATTTTTTTTCTCCCCAGGAAATAGAGCCAATGAATTTCTCAGGTAAGGCTTTATCATTGTATTTCTAAAAGATAGCTTCCTTTGCAGGAGTAGGCCAATTTTAGAATAAAGTCTTGCTAATTTCAGTAACATATTGTGGACTTTGCTACCCCTTGGGCTTACAGTTCTTCTTGCTCACCATTAAGGGTTTATTCAGTAGTTCATTTAAATCTATAGCACTCATTGTTAAAAATAAATCAGGTAGCCACAGAACATCACATTCTGAGAAATTGTTCCTTCAGAACCAGTTAGGTGTATTATAGCACCTCTGTTCAGAGTGACAATTAAATAGGATTGTAGACTCAGTTGTCTTTGTTGTACTCAATTCTGTAACAACATACCTGATGCTGTTTGATTCTGTCATTTGACCTGGGCTTCAGAGATAAAATGATCATAAACTTTTGGCCTATTCATTTAGGCTTGTGGCTCATTGATCTTCAATTTGTGAGGGATATTAGAGTTGATGTCTTTTAAACCTCTTATTTCATACAGGAGGTAGGAAGAAACAGAGATGTTATGTGTCATGCCCTGATCAGAGAGCAAACTATTGGGGCCATAGCAGGAGCTGGAATTACAATTCAGAATTATTTTTATTTTTGTTCTTCCATAATCAGCCATTTGGGTCTCTAGGATTTTCCTGTATTGTTAATTATGGTAAGGGAAGGAATAAACATGATTTTCTGTAATGGGAATTGCATTTAAAAAAAACAAATTTTCAGAGACTATATTCTATTTTTCAGATGTTGACCTGAGTAAATACATCATTAGTATTGCTGAAGAGATGACGATCAATCAAGTTAGAGAATTTGTTCGTAAGAATGGTATCAATGAAGCCAAGATAGATGAGATCAAGAATGACAATCCGCAAGATACGGCTGAGCAGAAAGTCCAACTGCTTCGTAACTGGTATCAATTTCATGGCAAGAAGAATGCATATAACACTTTAATTAAAAGTCTCCGAAAAGCCAATCTTTGTGCTCTGGCTGACAAAATTCAGGATTTTGTCCAGAAAGACGTTGTTAGTGACCATGAAAATTCAAGCTGCAGAAATGAAAATGAAAGACAGAGCTTGGCCTAGGGTGAAAAAGAGCTAACTCAGTTCTGAGTATGTACAGTCAACAAAGTAAAATCAGTGTGAAAAAAGTCTTGTGTAGATAAAAGTTGTAAATATCAATTAATTTTTTATTGGATGCATTATGTTTTTTCATTTGTGAGATCTGAAGAGCTCTAACTTTATGGAGTTCAAAGACCTTAGGATTCTTCCTTCAAGATGTTTAAGACAGGTGGGAAGACAGACATGCATGGTCAAGAGTAAATGCAGTGGCATGATAAACACCCAAAGAGAAGCGTGTACAAAGGGGGAAAGCTTAGGATCATGCTGTAGCGTCTCACATGCAGTTCTGTCAGTGTGAATGTAGTTAGTGAATATTAGTATAAATGTCTGCCCACTGCTGTCCTCTTTCCACACATCAACAGAAACTGTGAACTTTTGCTGCCACATCAGTCACTGGGAAGACTGCTTTGCTTCTATATTATTTCTGTGTGATTCTGTGATGACTCTAGAGATCTTGCTATGTTTGTAAATTTTATTTACCACTCTGAGAGGAACATATTCAGGCAGAGCTTGCATATATATTTGAATGTAGAGTTTAATAAACTTATGCCTCAAAGACCTTTGTGCAGATCACTGGTATTCTGTGGTCCAATTTTCAGTTTTGAATTTGCATGGAAAATGCAGATTGGATTAAAATTATTGAATATTTTCTATTTGTGTACCATTTTACTAGACAAAAATACTTGATTTCTTTTTCAGGTATCAAAAGCATTTTTAACAGAAGAATGTCACTAGACCCTTGCTACCTCCATTGCTGTCATCTTGGCAGCCCAGTACACTCTCAAACATGAAAGGACTGCCAAAGAAATATTTAATGACCCCATAAATTAAGATTGCCCTTAGCCTATCTAGCCTGGTCTGAAACAGACTCACTGTTCTTACCGGCGACAGTTTCATGGCATATCATGAACCCATGTCTACTATCAAGGGTGGTAAGGTTTTTATTTTGTCCCTACTCTGCAGAATGTCCCCCAATTCCTCCTGTATTATTTTTGGCTACAAAGATAAAACTGTTGTCAGGTTTTAGGAATTATTCTTATTATTGTCTGCAGGTTCTCAAACAAGCTCCTTTGCCTACTGGTAGTTGTTTATTTTTACATTAAAACATCTGTGGAAGTTTGTATTAAATATGAATTTTAATAAAGGCTATTTATATTTCTACTTTAATAAAGGCTATTTTGTGTTTATATAGATGTACAATGACCTGAAGATCGTTATAAACTGAAGCAGGTACTTGGAATTACCTAAAGAGCTTCCATCGAGAAAGGATTCTTCCCCATTTAATGTTTGGAAATATAGGTTAAAATATTTAATTAAAGCAATGTTCTTGGATTTCTAGTTCTTTCTTTTTTGGTGGGGGTTTACTTTTTGTTTTTCTTTTACTTTTCTGTAACTACTGTTTAGAGAAAGCTTCAAAGCTTTCTTTGATCACTTAGAAGGTACTTCCTTTTAATAAAGCCCCTTTAATAGCTAAATAATCCCTTCTGTAGATTGCTATTGCCAAGAATACCTCTTTCAAATAGCACACAATAATTTGTTGGACAAGGTTACATTCAGACACCAAAATGAGGATAGGAAAGTACAAATTTGAAAGTGTAGGTTTTACTGGTAAGAAAGCTAATATTCCATTCTAACTATTTGGTGACCACTGATTCTCTCTTAATCCTTAAATGTATTCCTTTTGTTTTTCATGTTGGCAAGAACACAATTTAAACATAGATGTGTCACAGCACAGTAGCTTTTATATGAACCCTAAAGTTAGCTGAAACTTCATCACAAACTCAAATATAATAATAGTAGCAATATTAAGGGAATGTGACTAATTCACTAGTAGCCATATCAGATAATTGAAGCTGACTTCCAGGATCTTATACGAGTGGGGAATTTCTTTCCCTTCGTCAAAGTCTATATAATAGGAAATAATTTTCTTCTCCTAACATTGTCTTCTCTTACCATCTCTCTTTTTAAGTTTGATTTTAATAGTATATTTAATTTAACCCAATATTCCCAAAGTATTAATATTTTAATGTGTAATCAGTAAATGAGATAGTTTACATTCTTTTTCTATACTAAGTCTTCAGAATCTTGTTTATGTGTTATTTATACCTTCAGGCACATTTTGGCTTGGACTACCCACATTTTACAAGGCCAATAGCCACATGTGGCTAGTGACTACCATATTCAATAGTTCTGGTCTATATATTTGTTAGGGCAGGTCTAGAATAGCCTTAATTATGGCCAGTCCAGACCTAAAAGTTTGGCACTGCCCAGATCTGCTCAATATAATATTTTCACTAAATACCTCCTATTCCTGTGACAGCTTTTGGAGTTGTTCTGTTTATAGCTCCCAGTAGTACTTCTCTTGTAATTATTCTTTGCCTGACTCTTAAGAGTCTTACTGCCTCATGACCATATAGTATTTAGTGAGAGACTCCAGAGAACATGTGGGTAAATCTAGAACGATTTTTCTTTTTTTTTTCTTATTAGTGCATCTTTTTTAAAAAACGTATGTTTATTTAAATAAAATAAATAAAAATTATAATTATACATAATAGTGAGAATCATATCACATTCGTATGTTAGTACATTTTAATTCAGAAAAATGGTTTCATTGTGGCATATTCATACATGCAAATAACATACTTTGATCACATCTACCCTCAACTTCCCTTTCTTACCCTCCCCTCTCTCCTGCCTTCCCCTGAGCCCTTCCTTACTTCTAAGAGTCTCCCCTACTTCTATATCATCTTTCCGCCCCTAGATTCCACATGTAAGGGAAAGCATGAGATACTTGTTTATCTGCTAGGAGCCACAGCATCTGAGTGTGGGTTATTTCATTTTTCATTTTTCATTAAATCTTTAGTTCTATTTTCCTGCAAATAACACAATTTATTCTTTATGGCAAAATAATACTTGAAACTATTTTACCTATATATCTCCCTTCCCTCCAGTATATCTGTACTGCAAAGTCCAGCAGCTTTCGCCTCCTCCACTCCAATCTCTGCTCTTCATCTTAGCAAGATGACTGTGCTTTGCTTAGGGGCCCCGCCTGTGTGGGGAAAATCTGAGTGATCACAGGACTCTCCTCATTCGTTTCTCTTTTCTGAGCGTTCACAGGCTGTGTTACCTTGTCTAGTTTTCTAGCTGTAGATAGCAGAAAGGCAAGTCTGGCGCTAGTTATTCTTCATAGCCAGAAGTGGAATTCCTACTTCGCAAGGAAAAAAATGACTTAGAGAACATCCTGTACCCATTTCTTGTGAGTTCCAACCAAGAACTCTGGGCTCATTCAGGGGGAGGAGGAAGTTGAGGAGACCTTTGTACTTGGTGGTATGGCTCTTCTACTTCTGGTTTCACCCAGGGGCCCCAAGCAGGATTCTTTCCACTTCAGCAATCACATTTATGTTCCTGAGTTAAGGGAGCTCCTTGGTTCAAAGTCACCCTCATTCTGGTGAACCTGGCCTAAACTATGGTGGGCATTCTGGGTTTGAGTATCAACCAAATGTCATCTATAAGCTGTAGAAAAAAAGGCTATTTGTAGAATGAGGTCACAGGTCACGTGGTGGCCTTACATACTGGAGTACCTTGGTCTCTCTCATTAGCATGTCCATGGAGTCCATCCATCTCTGATTTGATCAGATATTTTGTAGGTATTGAAGCTGTCTGGATAATGCTTATAAAATTAATATTAATAATGCACGTGATTTAGAATTTTTTCCCCCCAGCACTGCAAAAATAACAACAAAAAGAATTTTTTTCCATGCCAATTTCTGGATGGTAATTTATTTGGATTTAGAATTTTATACCAAGGGGCTGAGGAGATAGCTTATTGAGCATGACCAAGGACTGGGGTTCAATTCCTAGCACAGAAAGAAAGAAAGAAAACTAAAGAAAAAGAAAGTTTGTATTGTCAATGTTATTTTTTTTTTATTGGTTGTTCAAAACCTTACAAAGCTCTTGACATATCATATTTCAAACATAGGAAAGGTAGCAGAATACAACAGTTACTAGTATGGCATTATGTAAAAATGTGAATGTGTAACCAATGTGATTCTGCAATCTGTATTTGGGGTAAAAATGGGAGTTCATAACCCACTTGAAACTAATGTTTGTCAATGTTATTGAGATGAGATCTTGCTAAATTTCCAAGGCTGGCCTTGAGCTCAGAACCCTTCTGCCCTAGCTTCTGAGTAGCTGGGATTACAGGTATGTGCCACCAGATCACCAGATCTGGCTTGAAGCCCTGTTTAGAATTGCTTTGTTTTCTTAATTTCAACTACAGTGATTTTATGTCAGTTTTGTAGGTTGGCTTTCCTTTTTTTTTTTTTTTTTTTTTTTTTTTTTGGTATTAGGAGATTTAACCCCGGGATTTTTTAGCACTGAGATACATCCTCAGTCCTTTTTGTTTTTTTGAGACAGAGTTTCACTATTGCCGATGGCCTCACTCATTTTCTGAGACTGGCCTTGTTAGCAATCCTCCTGTCTCAGCCTCCTGGGTCACTGGGATTACAAACCACTATGCCTGGCTTCTCAACTACTTTTGAACTTGGTTTATAGATCCACCTTGAGTGACAGATGATTTCCAATTTCACTGCAATAGTAATTTTATGGGTTCTCAAACTAAATTTTCCAGAGTCCCCATGAGCGAGGATTTATGGATATTTGAGGCTCATGTCCCTTTGTGACATCAGGGATAGAGCAATTTCAGTCCTGTGTCTGAGGACAGCTTCCTAGCTCCTGAGGCCTCAGCTTCATATAAGTCATAGTTCCAGGCAGTGTTTAATAGTAGCTTGGTCTTGGCTGACTTTTTGTTTGCTTTTGTTTGTTTGTGGTTCTGGATGGACCCCAAGGCTTCACCTCTGTTAGGCAAGCACTTCCACTGAGCTACACCCAACACAGACCCTGATTTTGAGAAGTGAGCCTGTTTCTGTTTTCTGTCTCCAGAAAGCACATTTTTTTTTTTCCTCTACTAAACCTGAGATCAGGCTTTGCTTTTCTCTCGGGTATTGACCCAATGAGACTTTGGCCTGTGCCCATGTCAGCATCTTGTAGTTATTTTCCATTCTTATAGCAAGGAAGGATTTTTCTCATATTTTATAAAAAGCTCTGTATTTTTAGTTTCATTTAAAGATGTTTCATTTATCATTGCTATTTGCTGAGATTCAGAGGGGGTGGCCCTTAGGAAATAAATTTATAATTCTCAATTAACCTGAAGGCCTGCCTCATTTTAGGCATTAGGTGACTAGAAACAATGTTTTCTTTTGGTTTGGTTTACATTTTTGTTAAAACTAATGCTCAAATTAGAGCCCTTTGACAGGACCCAAGAGAGAAGTACAGAGATTATGAGGGTTTCCCATGTGGATCTGCATTTTATTATAGTGGTGAACTGAGAATCATGCAGTTCTTGGATGAAATATTTATTTGCCCCAAAATGGAAGAAACAAATGATGCAATTCTTGGATCCCTAGTGTCTCCATATATAAAATGTGAAAATCGTCTCAACATTTTTTGGTTTTCATGAAGATTAAAGCATGTATGAATTACATATCACTACCTGGCTCTACCTCAAGATAGTAATAAAACCCCTCAATTCATATGCTTATGAAAAACAGAAATTCACTGAAATATCTTATTGGAAGTTCAGAAATAGGACTGATTTGATTAGCCTAATCTGGTTCCTCCTGTTTTTCCCTGGATGGACTCCTTTTATATACCTGCTTGTTAGACTAATAGTCACAGGGGCCTATGATCACATCACTGTATGTCACAACATCCAGAAGAGGGAGCACTTCCGTTCTAGCACTCCGTGAAAGCACACTAAGAAACATTCTTTGGTTTTATTAGAGCATTATAATTATGTATAGCACTTGAGTTCATTTTGACAAAATTATACATGCAAGGAATTTGATTTCAACCCCATCCCCCTTTTTTCCTCCCCTTCTCCCTCCCCCTTTTCTTCCTTCTCTACTCAAAATGAACTTTTTTTACTCCTTTATTTATTTTTGATTGGGTACTATCTACATATACATGAACATTAAATTCCCTTTGATACATTTATATTTGTCTATAACATGATTTTGTTAAATTTATTCCACATTTCTTCTCCTTTCTCTTTCTTTTTCCTTCCCACTCATTCTCCTTCTTCTACTCTCACTGATCTTTCCTGTATCTTTATGATATCCATCCCCTCCACCACTGCATTCTTTTCTTTAATTTGCTCTAGTTTCCACATATGAGAGAAAATATTCAACCTTTGATTTTCTGAGTCTGGTTTATTTCATTTAGCATGCTTTTCTCTGTTTCTAACCACTTACCAGCAAATGCCATTATTCCATTATGTCATTCTTTGTGGTGGAGGAGAACCCCATTGTGTTTATATACCACATTTTCTTAATTAGTTCATCTTTTGAATGGTTTCTGGGTTGATTACATAATTTGACTACTGTGAATCATGCTGCTACAAACATTGAAGTGGCTGTATCACTGTAGTATGCTGATTTTAGATCTTTTGGATAACACGGAGGAGTGGGATAGCTGGGTCATATGGTGATTCCATTTCTATTTTTTTTTGAGGAGTCTCCATGTGGCTTTCTACTGGCTGTGCTAGTCTACAGTTTTACCAGCAATGTATAGTGTATCTTTCATCCCATTTCTTTGCCAGTATTTATTATTGCTTGTATTCTTGATCATCACCATTCTGTTCAAAGTGAGATGAAATTTTGGTGTAGTTTTGATTTGCATTTCCCTGATTGATAGAGATGTTGTTTTGAGTTCTTTATATATTCCAGATATTAATCCTGGTCAGAGTGGTAGCTAGCAAAGATTTTTTCCCCCCATTCTGTAGGCCTGAAATGCATTCTTATTGAACTGTTTAGATGTAAGCAATTCCTGAACCAATGACCACAATGGAGGGAGTGGGTTTTGCAGATTGGCTTAATTCATTCTTGGAAAGTCTAGGGTAGGATCAGTTTCCTTTGAGGTCATAAGATGTGGGAGAGAGAAAAACTTGTTGAGAGGGTAAAAGGGGATTCCAGGTGGGAACACTTGGATGTTTTGGGGCACCCAACTCAAGCTGGCTTAAACAATAGAAAATTTATTACTCATATGATGAACAGTTTGAAGATATGGCTCATTGATATGCTGAAGACTGCTCTGCCAGCTCAAAAGAGCCAATTGTTAAATACTTAGCAATTCTCTAATTTGTTTGCTTGTAATTTATGACATTAGTTCATTACAATTCACCTGAAATTCTACCTCCTCTAACTTGGAATATAAATTTAAGCCATATTTTTAGAAATTTAGTAATCCTAATTATTAGCTACCTCATGGTTATCATATTATGTAGAAAACTTCATTATGTGGAAATCTTATTTTCTGCCTGCTTATTCATGTCAAATGTGTCAATAACTTTCTCATATTCAAATCTTTGTTCTAGGTGCTTCAAGATACACAAAATCTGTTTTCTAACTTTCAGTAACTCTGAGTGACAGAAGAGCTTTAAAATGAAAATTTAAATAAATAAGTAGGCCACGGGTTGTGGCACATGCCTGTAATCCCAGCAGCTCTGGAGGCTGAGTCTGGAGGATCAAAGCCAGTCTCAGCAAGAGTGATGTGCTAAGCAACTCAGGAGCACACTGAGTTGCTTAGCACAACTACAAAATAGGGCTGGGATGTGGCTCAGTGGTTGAATACCCCTGAAATCAGTCACCAGTACCAAAAATAAGTAAATAAAAAATAAGTACAGAAACTTCTGAAATTTGAATCTTAGAATGTGACATGAGGTCTTGGAGTGAATATTTTAAAACAACAATGCAAAAACAATTTTAAATTAACATTATACAATATGCTTAATGAGAGTCTTTGCTTCTAGAACTGGTTATTATTTATAGAATATATCCTTCAGATAGAGAAAAAGATTTAAATACTCTATTAATGGAAGTATTCAGAAAACATGGGGCAATACCATTGCAATACAAATTTTGAAAAACAGACTTAAAATTTTTAAATTTTCACAGTTCTTAATATTATCGAGTGTAAATATAGAACCAAAGATTGAAATAGAGAAAAATCTAACAAAAATTATATGATACTAAAATATAAAGTGTCTCAGAGGAAAAAAAAAACTACAGGCAATGTGCTTACAGCTTTCAAACAAAAGTCATCATGATAACTAATTAATTAAAAATTAATTAATTTAGACCCAAATATTATGTAAGTTGTGTCACTAGGATTTAAGTCACAGTAAATAAGCTTAACAAAACAATCCTTGACCAAATTTCATTTATTCTCTGCAGTTGGAAGGCTCTACCTAATGCAATTATTGTATTACTACACATTTTCTAGCTGCTACCACCTATAAGTGTTGGCAGACCACTGCTATTTACAAAACTTTAAAAAGAAAAAAAAAAGGGAAAAATTCAAAATCCACATATTATTGTTTCTTTTGAAAAACTCCAATAGAAGGTAACCAGAAGATCACTGCTAATTGTAATGGTACACACTTCACAAAAAAATTCACACAAAGAACATTAATTTCACAAAAGCACACTTTACCTTGGTATCAGATTTATTGTTGCCCACATTGGATGTACGCCCATCTTCAACAGGAGTACATTTCCTGGAGGATCACTAGAGCCAAAAAAAAAAAAAAAGAGTAAGGCCAGGTTTTAAAACAAATAAAAGCTGATCAATGTCTAGATATCACTATATTAAATGATTTTTCTAGATTGATACAATTCTGGAAAATGAGCTAAATGAGTGTCAGTCACTGACCTCAGTGTGAACATGTTACCCAACTACTCAATTGAAGCCTCATGATGGCTCTGCCACCCAATCACAACCTTGCCTGACCCTACATAGGAATGGAATCAGTGACTTGGATGAATATGAGCAGACATCTGTTCAGGGACATAGAAAATTGACGTTCAGGAACTTCAAGCTCCATGATGCTTGAGGAAATCTAAGCCTTCCTCACATTTCTCTCTGCTCTTTCCAGTGGCTCAAAATATTTTAAGATCTTTCCACAGAAACTTAAAGCAGAAAAGCATGCAACAGCAACCTCTTCAGCACCCCCTTGGGCACCAAATTTAAATATGTCTTTCTAGATAGCTCCCAACATCCTCTGTCATTCATGTTTGTTTGGTCTTTATTTTAGGTCAAAAAACCTAATATTCTGCTCTATTTTCTCAAAACCTAAACCTCTAAACTCAGCGTTGTTCCTCTTCAAACCTGCTTTTCTTCTATTACTTCCATTCTGATCCTCTAGATGGGGTTTGTGTACTAACTTCTATCTTACCTTCTTCAGTTGAGTTCACTAGACAAGCTCTCCTATTCTATTGTTATAACACACACACACAATGGAATATTAATCAGCCATAGCAAATGATTTTATGACATTTTCTTCTCAGCACCACATGGATCTTTCTCTAAAATAGACCATATATTATGTCACGAAGCAACTCTTAGCAAATACAAAAAAGTAGAGATACCACCCTGCATTCTATCATATTGTAATGGAATGAAATTAGAAATCAATGATAAAATAAAACATAGAAGCCACTCCAAAACCTGGAGACTAAGTAATATACTATTGAATGAAAAATGGATTGCAAAAGACATCAAAGAGGAAATTAAAAAATCGTAGAGGTAAATGAGAACACTGATAACAAAATATCAAAATCTCTGGGACACTATGAAGGCAGTACTAAGAGGGAAGTTCATTGTGTAGAAGAACACAATGAACACAAAAGAAGAAAAAGTCAATGAATAAATGACCTAAAATTACATCTCAAAGCCATAGGGAAAAAAAAAAAAAGAAGAAATCAATACCAAAAGCAGAAGACAGGATATAACTAAAATCAGAGCTGAAATCAATGAAACTGAAACAAAAGAAACAATTGAAGAAATTGACAAAACAAATAGTTGGTTCTTTGAAAAAATAAATAAAATTGATAAACCTTTAATGATGTTAATGAAGAGAAGGAGAGAGAATTACTAAAATCTATGATGAAAAAGGAAATATCAAAATGACACTACTGAAATACAGAAGATAATTAGAAATTATCTCGAAAATTTGTACTACAATAAAATAGAAAATATTAAAGGCATCAGCAAATATCTAGAATCATATAATTTACCTAAACTGAATTAAGACAATATACATAGTTAAACATTTTAATTTCAAGCAATGAAATAGAAGACGCCATCAGAAGCCTACCAACCAAGAAAAGCTCAGACCAGATGAATCCAAAGCTGAGTTCTATAAGACCTCCAAAGAAAAACTAATACCAATATCCCTCAAATTATTTCATGAAGTAGAAATAGAGGAAACACTTCCAAATTCAGTCTATGAGGCCAATATCACCCTGATTCCAAAACCAGACAAAG
Source organism: Urocitellus parryii (assembly GCF_045843805.1). NCBI lineage: Eukaryota > Metazoa > Chordata > Mammalia > Rodentia > Sciuridae > Urocitellus > Urocitellus parryii. The sequence goes on along the minus strand of NC_135535.1, from coordinate 135,923,844 downwards.
ACACATCAAAGAAAGAAAACTTCTGACAATATTTCTAGTGTACATTTCTAGTGTACAATGCAGAAATTCTCAATAAAACTCTGGCAATTTGAATACAAAAACATATTAAAAAGATAGTGCACCACAATCAAGTGGGGTTCATCCCAGGGGTGCAAAGTTGGCTCTACATATGGAAATTGATAAATGTATTTCATCACATCAATAAGCTTAAAGGTAAGAATCCTATGATCATCTCAATAGATGCAGAAAAACCATTTGACAAAATACAGCACTCCTTCATGTTCAAAACACTAGAAAAACTAGGAACAATAGAAACATATCTCAACATTGTAAAAGGTATCTGTGCTAAGCCACAGGCCAACATCATTCTAAATGGAAAAAAATTGAAAGCATTCTCTCTAAAAACTGGAACAAGACAGGGATGCCATATTTCATCACTTGTATTTAACAGTTCTTGAAACTCTAGCCAGAGCAATTAGAGAGATGAAAGAAATGAAAGGAATACAGATATGAAAAAAAAAAAAACTTAAACTATCACTATTTTCTCACAACATGATTCTATACCTAGGGCACCCAAAAAATTCCACCAGGAAACTTCTAGAACTAATAAATAAATTTAGCAAAGTAGCTGAAATCAACACCCATAAATCAAAGGTATTTCTGTACCTCAGTTACAAATCTTCTGAAAGAGAAACTAGAAAAACTACCACATTTATAATAGCCTAAAAAATACTTGGGAATCAACTTAATGAAAGAGGTGAAAGGCATCTACAATGAAAAGTACAGAATGCTAAGGAAAGAAATTAAAGATGAGCTTAGAAGATGGAAAGATCTCCCTTGTTCTTGGATAGGCAGAATTAATATTGTCAAAATGACCATAGTACCAAAAGCATTATACCTATTTAATGCAATACCATTCAAAATCCCAATGACATTCCTCATAGAAATAGAAAAAGCAGTCATGAAATTCATCTGGAAAAATAAGAGTAGAATAGCTAAAGCAATCCTTAGCAAGAACAGTGAGGCAGATATTATCACTATGCCAGACCTTAAACTATACTACAGAGCAATAGTAACAAAAACAGCATTGTATCGGCACCAAAACAGACTGGTAGACCAATGGTACAGAATAGAGGACACAGAGACAAACCCACATAAATACAATTATCTCATACTAGACAAAGGTGCCAAAAATGTATTTTGGAGAAAAGATAGCCTTTTCAATAAATGGTGTTGGGAAAATGGGAAATCCATATGAAATTAAAAATGAAATTAAACCTCTATCTCTCACCATGCACAAAACAAAACTCAAAGTGGATCAAGAACCTAAGAATTAAACCAGAGACCGTATGCTTAATAGAAGAAGAAAAAGTAGGCCCAAATCTTCATCATGTCGGATTAGGCCCCCACTTCTTCAACAAGACTCCTATAGCACAAGAAATAAAATCAAGAATCAATAAATGGGATGGATTCAAACTGAAAAGCTTCTTCACAGCAAAAGAAACAATCAGTAAGATGAAGAGAGAATGGGAGCAAATTTTTACCACACACACATCAGATAGAGCACTAATCTGTAGAATATATAAAGAACTCAAAAATCTTAACACCAAAAAACAAATAACCCAAACAATAAATGAGCTAAGGAACTAAACAAACACTTCTCAGAAGATGATATATAATCAACCAACAAATATTTGAAAAAATGTTGAATATCTCTAGTAATTAAAGAATTGTAAATCAAAACTAAGATTTCATCTCACGCCAGTCAGAATGGAAGAGGAAAGGAGGGGTAAGAGAAGAATAATACAAGTGGAAGAAATGATTTACAGTAGAGGGGGTAGAGAGAGAAAAGGGGAGGGGAGGGGAGGGGAGGGGAGGGGAGGGGAGATAATAGAGAATAGGATAGACAGCAGAATACATCAGACACTAGAATGGCAATATGTAAATCAATGGAAGTGTAACTGATGTGATACAGTAATCTGTATACGGGGTAAAATTGGGAGTTCATAACCCACTTGAATCAAACTGTGAAATATGATATATTAAGAACTATGTAATGTTTTGAACGATCAACAATAAAAAATGAATTTTATTATTAAAAAAAAAGAATACAAACAACAGTAAGTGTTGGCGAGGATATGGGGGGAAAGGCACACTCATACACTGCTGATGGGACTGCAAATTGGTGCAACCAATATGGAAAGCAGTGTGGAGATTCCTTTGAAAACTTGGAATGGTACCACCATTTGACCCAGCTATCCCACTCCTCAGATTTGTACCTAGATGACTTAAAAACAGCATAATACAGTGATAGAGCCATGTTTTATAGCAGCAGCATTCACAGTAGCTAAATTTTCTATGAAATGTGGATGCTGATCTATAATGGGGGTGGGGTGAGGGAGCATGGGAGGAATGGAGGAACTTTGGATAGGGCAAAGGGGAGGTAGAGGAAGGGGGGAAATTGGGGTAGGAAAGATGTTGGAAAGAGATGGACATCATTACCCTAAGTACATGTATGAAGACATGAATGGTGTGACTCTTCTTTGAGTACAACCAGAGAAATGAAAATTGTGCTCTATATGAGCACAATTCTATGAATTGAAATGCATTCTTCTATGATGTATAACAAATTATAATAAATAAATTCATTTAAATTTAAAAAATAAAATAAAATAATTTAAAAAATGGTCCTGGTTATCAAAACAACTATATCATATATTAAGACAAACTCTTGCACTATATACAATCTTCCCAGGTAACGTCTGAATCAAAATGAACACATAACTGAGATTGAGTTTCTGAATTCATTTGGTATGGATCTACACCTTGATCTTAATGCCTCATGGGTCCCTATCAATCTATTCTCAGGGGTGAGAGAATGGCTTTGTCAGCCATGCTGGTAGAAGATCAGATAACAGGCCAGCTATTTGTTGATTTGGGAATCATGGGATAATCACTCAAAATCTCTGAATGACAGTGACTTAAATAGTAAACAATAGGTTTAAACAATTGTTTATTAGGCAGAAATATTTTTAAGCCACGTGATTACTATTAAGAAAAAAATAGTGGCTGGGTGTGGTGAAGCCTGTAATCCCAGTGATTTGAGAGGATGAGGCAGGAAGATCCCAAGTTTGAGATCAGCCTCAGCATCTCAGCGGGGTCCTAAGCAACTAAGCAGGACTCTGTCTCAAAATTTAAAAAGTATAAAAAACTGGGGATATTGCTTACAGGGTAAGTGCCAGTGAGTTCAATTTTTGGGAAAGAAAGAAAGAAGGAAGGAAGGAAGGAAGGAAGGAAGGAAGGAAGGAAGGAAGGAAGGGAGAAAGAAAGAGAGAGAAAGAGAGAGAAAGAAAGAAAGAAAGAAAGAAAGAAAGAAAGAAAGAAAGAAAGAAAGAAAGAAAGAAAGGAAGGAAGGAAGGAAGGAAGGAAGAAGGAAGAAAGGAGGAAGGAAGGAAGGAAGGAAGGAAGAAGGAAGAAAGGAGGAAGGAAGGAAGGAAGGAAGGAAGGAAGGAAGGAAGGAAGGAAGGAAGGAAACACAAGTGTCAGGCACATGATAGGAGCTCTAGCTCAGAACAAAACACTCAAAACATCCTCTGTCTCTCTGTATGCTCTAGGTACTTAACAAATACACTTTTTAAATCCATAAATTACTGGTTAAAGTTTCATTTTTATAACTCTCCTCTGTTGTTAAATAAAATGGTAAAATAATTAAAAGTATAAAAATGTAAAATAGTAAAAGTATATGAGACTGATATTTTGTTACAAAGTATTTCTTTGGGACCATTCCTGGAGACTCTTCTTGAATGAATATTATTTATTTTACTGATAGGCAACTAAGGCACTAAAAACTTATATGTCCTTTTTTTTGGGGGGGGGGATTTGTCAAATGAAAGAACAAGATTTTTCAGTGTTTGTTTCCTAAACTGATTGTTCAGGCCTATAACACTAACTGAAATCTGAAAGACTGACAGAAAAACAAGTCACCAGCAAAATCATTAGCATATAACTGACAGGGCCAAACACATAGCAGGAGTTTTCTGGAACAATGGCAATAGAACAACTATAAGGATTATATTTATTGTGTCATGGCACACAACAGTGTACCCAAGTTTTTAGTCAAAACTAGTTTGGATGAAACACCTCACCACAAGGAAGCTAGTTCTGTAGGCAATGTACTTAGTAGCATGGCAAAATACAGGAACAGACAAGGGACAAATACTTACAAAGAAAATCCAGTTTTCCATTGAGAAGTGCTTGTTAGAAATTGTTGCAATTACTCTCACTAATCCTCTTTTGCTAATTTCATAGTTCCACCTGTTAGCTGCAGGGCAGGCTGAATAAATGTTAGCTGCAGGGTGGGCTGCACACTCAACCCCTACCCTACTGGTTCCTTATTGATTGTTTGTCTCAAGGCTGAACACTCAGCCCCTCTCAAGGCTGAACACTCAGCCCCACTCAAAGCTGAACACTAAGCCCCCACCCGTCTGGTGCAATGGAAACCCACATCTGACCCCTGCCCATTCTGCCTGGGCAGAAGATGACATCCTTAGCAACTACTATATGATCCAATCATTGTTTGCCAATAAGGCAGCTTGCAGACCCAGAGACCCCATTAGATTTTGGCTATAAAAACTCTCCCCTGCCAGAACATTCTCTCTCTCTCTCTCTCTCTCTCTCTCTCTCTCTCTCTCCTCTTCCTTCCCTGTCAGTCAGACACTGCCTGCTGCAATAAAGAACTCTTGGTTACTCGGAGTGTAGTGATCACTTTCCTTTCACCACCTATTTTCTCTCTCTTTGTGTGATGCAAACAAGGCTTTTCCTTTCACAGAGAGAACCACTGGAAAAATGACTCTCTTATAAGTTTGATTACTCTGATCCATACATAATTGTCTTATAGAAGCTTACACGGAAGCTCTAAGGAGACAGTAGCAATTCTTGGAGTATTAAACAATGGAACCAATTAAAGACAAAAAGGAAATGACAAAAGACTGTGAATTGCCACTTTATCAGTGAGATAGGAGACATTAGTATGTTCAGGAAAAAGTGTCCCGTTTTCATTTTCAGTGCAAAAGAATACAAAGAATCTGAAATTCAGAAGTTATCATCCTGAAGGCAGATCAATTTGCCAGGTATGTACACCTTAATCAATGAAATGATATTGTTTTTATCCAATCTGGAGTGCCAGTGGGAAGCAGCCTTTGACTTTCCTGGTTCAGTATACTGTTTCCTTCAACAGTTTGATTTTCTCTTATTTTTCTTTCAGTTTTCTTGTCTATGTTTCTCCATATTTCCCCACATTTTAATATATTTTTATTCATTTTTTTAACTTTGAACTTTTCCAATTTTTCAAATATCTTTTTCTGTTATTGTATTATTTTGAACTTTTCTCCATTTTGCAAGATGTGTGTGCACTGTATATGGTTGTGTTTTCTCACTGTGAATAGATTTTAAAATATACATATATTCATATTAGCAATACATTCAAATGACTGCTTTCCTCTTAGCCTGTTTGTAGTTAAGCCTTGGTTTGACATAGGTAGGTATAATTATCCGTGGGTTTCAGTTGTTTTGATGTTACCTTTGATTGTTTGCTTGCACAGAGTTTTTATCCCCTTATTGAAACTTCTTCAATCTCTTCCCCAACTAACAGCCAGATTTTCCTATTTCTTCTTCCTTAATTTTTTATTTCTCCTTCTTTACAGCAAACTTCCATATCCGAGGGATCTTTCTTTACTAGGACCTGGACAGGTCCCTCCCTTTGTCCTGAGTCCTGCCTTAATACTCCCTGGGCTGCTGCAGGGAGTCTGCTTGCTGGGTGCCAGATGCCAGTCATAGCAGTCCTTGGCCTTGAGGCTTTTCTTAGTCAAGGCTGGACACTTCATGTAGGAGGCATCTTCTGTTTCCTGGGCCCCACAGCTTGGCTGCCTCCTCAGCCACGGGCTTCTCCCTGCCTTTGTCCAGCTAGATGAGCACTTGGACATCTTCTCTGAGATCTAACTGCATCTCCACCAAGATGATGGGAGCTTTGGGGCAGTGGCACTGGATATCTGGCGACCACTTCTCACTGACGTTTTGAAAAGAGGTGGGGCTCACCACACTGAAGTAGAGCTGTAAGATGTCTGCGTTGGTACAGCACAGGGCCCTCAGCTTGTCAAACTCATCCTGTCCTGCTGGATCACTGAGCTGGAGTCTCACAGGCTCACTGACACCACACCAAGAAGTTGTTCAAGGCAGTGGGGATGTATGTACTTGGTGGGATAGCTTTTGGTGGTGTAGCTCCCACCAGGCTGGTCTTGCCCACCATGCCATCGCCTACCAGCGAGCACTGGACACCATGCTTCTTGGCGTCAGCAGTGCCCTGCCCAATTTCTGCCCTTTGCCCTGGGCCCCAGCTCTCAGCTCCCAGCTCGATTACTGGGTCACAGTGGCCAGACAGCATGGGCCCCAGTACTGTGGGACCATTACTCCTCAGCTGGGCACAGACCAGAGGCCACCTCTGGGGCAGCTCTACCCCCAGCTGCAAGGTGGCCCAAAATGCAAGTTTTAAAAAAATTACTATAAGATTCTTGAGAAAAATCTTTACTGACACTTTGAGGAAGCTTTCTTATTTTTTAGTTAGTTTTTTTCCCTTCGGCACGATCCTTCTCTCTGAGCCAAGGCTCATGCTGCGGTCTCATGCCTCAGCAGCAAAAGTCCAGTAGATTTTAACTTCCAATAGTTCTCTTTCTATCTGTAAGTATCTGCTTCTCTCTATCTCCATGGGATATGTCCTGTTTATCTGTACAAAAGAGTACATGGACTTGTTTCCCCAGTTTGGAAGCAAGATTTGCTGATCTAAGATGTCTTAGTCATTTTAATGTATAAATGCTTCATTTTTCTGGTTCATTTAGTTTACTTTAGGTAGTGATACACGTTTTTTTAATGATGAAAAAGAAAATATCACCATGGACACTATGGAAATATATAGAAAAATTAGAAGCTATTTTGAAAATTTATACTCCAATAAAATAGAAAATCTTTTTAGGGACATTTAACTTACACAAAATGAATCATGGGGACAGAAAATTTAAGCAGATCAATTTCAAGCAATGAAATGGAAGACTTCATCAAAAGACTTCCAACAAAGAAAAATCTATCAACCAGATAGATTCTCTTACACCAATCTTCCTCAAATTATTCCATGAAATAGAAAAGGAGAGAACTCTTCCAAATACTTTCCATGAAGCTAGTATCACCCTGATACTGAAACCAGACTATAACATATCAAAGAAAAAAAAACTTCAGACCAATATCTCTGGTGAACATAGATGCAAAAATTCTTAATAAAATACTGGCAAATAACATACCAAAAATATTAAAAAGATAGTGCAGCATGATCAAATAGGGCTCATTCCAGGAATGCTACATTGGTTCAACATACAGAAATCAATAAACGTATTTCATCACATCAGTAGACTTAAAGACAAGAATTACATGATTATTTTATGATACGGAAAAAGCATTGACAAAATTCAGCATTCATTCATGCTCAAAACACAAGAAAAACTAGGGATAGTAGGAACATACCTCAACATTGTGAATGCTAGAAACTTTTTAGTATGCTAAACCCAAGGCCAACATCATTCTAAATGAAAAAAAAAAATTGTAAGCATTCCCTCTAAAAACTGGAATAAGACAGAGATGCCCTCTATGACCACTTCTATTTGACATAGTTCTTGAAAACCTAATCAGAACAATTAGAAGAAGGAAATTAAATTGATCTGAATTGGAAAAGAAGATCTCAAACCCTCCCTATTTGCTGATTACTAGATTCTGTATCTAGAAACCACACCCCCCCCAAAAAAAAAACTCCACCAGAAATCTTCTAGAACTCATGAATAAATCCAGCAAGGTAGCAGGATACAAAGTTAACACCCATAAATCAATTGCATTCATATACTCCAGTGATGAATCAGCTGAAAGTGAGGAAAAACTATCCCATTCACAATAGCCTAAAAAAAAAAAAAATCTTGGGAATCAATTTAACAAAGGAGATGAAAAACCTCTCTAATAAAAACTACAGAACACTAAAGAAAGAAAGTGAAGAAGATCTTAGAAGTTGGAAAAATATCCCATATTCTTGTATTCTTGGATAGGCAGAATTTACATAGTCAAAATGGCCATACTACCAAAAGAACTATAGAGATTTAATGCAATTTCTATTACACTTCCAATGACCCTCTTCCTAGAAACAGAAAAAGCAGTCATGAAATTCATTTGGAAAAATAAGAGATCTATAATAGTTAAAGCAATCCTTAACTAGAAGAGTGAAGCAGGAGGCATCACAATATCAGACCTTCAATTATAGTAACAAAAATGGCATGATATTGGCATGAAAACAGGAGACCAATGGAACAGAATAGAAGATACATGGACAAATCTACATAAATATAGTTATCTCCTACTAGACAAAGGTGCCATAAACATACATTGAAGAAAAGATAGCCTATTTTTTAATTAAATTTTTTTATTTATATATGATAGTGTAATGAATTACAAGTCTTATTACACATATAGAGCATAATTTTTAATATCTCTGATTATACACAAAGTATATTCACACCAATCCGTGTGTACTTTGGATAATAATGTCCATCACATTCCACCATCATTTCTAACCCCATACCCCTTCCCTTCCCCTCCCGCCCTTCTGCCGTATCTAGTTTGTCTATTCCTCCCACGTTTCCTCTTCCTACCCCACTATGAATCAGCCTCCTCGTATCAGAGAAAACATTCAGCATTTGGGTTTTTGGGAATGGCTAACTTCACTTAGCATTATCTTCTCTAATTCCATCCATTTACCTGCAACTGCCATGATTTTATTCTCTTTTATTTGTGGGTAATATTCCATTATGTATATATGCCACATTTTTAATCCACTCATCTACTGAAGGGTATCTAGGTTGGTTCCACAGTTTAGCTATTGTGAATTGTGCTGCTATAAACATTGATGTGGCTGTGTCCCTGTAGCATGCTGTTTTTAAGTCCTTTGGGTACAGACCAAGGAGAGGGATAGCTGGGTCAAATGGTGGTTCCATTCCCAATTTTCCAAGAAATCTCCATTCTGTTTTCCATATTGGCTGCACCAATTTGCAACCCCATCAGCAGTGTATGAGTCTTACTTTTCCCCCACATCCTCGCCAACACTATTGTTGTTTGTCTTCATAATTGCTGCCATTCTGACTGGGGTGAGATGAAATCTTAGAATAATTTTTATTTACATTTTTCTAATTGCTAGTGATGATGAACATTTTTTCATATATTTGTTGATTGATTGTATATCATCTTTTGAGAAGTGTCTGTTCAGGTCCTTGGCCGATTTATTGATGGGGTTATTTATTTATTTTTTGGTGCTTAGCTCTTTGAGTTCTTTATATACCCCACAGATCAGTGTTCTATCTAATGTGTGAGGGGAAAAGATTTTTTTCCAAGATGTAAGCTCTCTATTCACATCACAGATTATTTCTTTTGCTGAGAAGAAACTTTTTAGTTTGAGTCCATCTCATTTAGTGATTCTTGATTTTAATTCTTGCACCAAAGGAGTCTTATTAAGGAAGTTGGGGTCTAATCCCAAATGATGGAGATTAGGGCTGACTTTTTTTTCTATTAGGCATAGGATCTCTGGTTTTATTCCTAGGTCCTTGATCCATTTTGAGTTGAGTTTTGTGCATGGTGAGAAGGGTTTAATTTCATTTTGTTGCATATGGATTTCCAATTTTCCCAGCACCGTTTGTTGAAGATGCTATCTTTTCTCCAATGCATGTTTTTTGCACCACTGTCTAATATAATTGTAATTTTGTGGGTTAGTGTCTATAGTGTGTCCTATATTCTGTACTATTGGTCTACCAGTCTGTTTTGGTGCCAATACGATGCTGTTTTTGTTACCATTGCTCTGTAATATAGTTTAAGGTCTGGTATAGTGATGCCACCTGCTTCACTCTTCCTGCTAAGGATTAATTTAGCTATTTGGGTTCTCTTATTTTTCCAGATGAATTTCATGATTGCTTTTTTTTATATCTATGAGGAATGTCATTGGAATTTTGATCAGAATTACACTAAATATGTATAGTGCTTTTGGTAGTATGGTAAAGATAGCCTCTTTAATAACTGGTTCTGGGAAAACTAGAAGTCCATATGTAGGAGAATGAAATGGAAGCTCTATGTCTTAGCCTGCACAAAGCTCAAATTGGATCAAATCCTAGGTATTATAACAGAGACCCTGAGCCTACTAGGAGAAAATGTAGGCTCAACATTTCAACATGTTGGCATGGGAACTGATTTCCTCAACAAGACTCCTAAAGCACAAAAAGAAAAATTCAGAATCACAAATGGGATGGATTTAAACTAAAAAGCTTCTTCACAGCAAAGGAAACAATCAAGAACTTAAAGAGAGAGCCTACAGAATGGGAGATAATTTTTGCTACTTGCATCTCAGATAGTGTTGATCTCCAGAATATATAAAGAACTCAAAAAAAATCTAACACCAACCAACCAACCAACCCACAAACAACAACAACAAAAATCCAAATAGCCCAGTCAACAAATGGGCCAAGGAACTGAAAAGACACCTCACAAAAGAAGTACAAGTGGTCAACAGATATATGAAAAAAAAAATGTTCAAATCTCTAGCAATTAGAGAATGTAATTAAAATTACACTGAGATTTTATCTCACACCAGTCAGAATGGCAACTAATAAAGTAACAATAAATGTTGGGGGGGATGTGGGGTAAAAGGTTGACTCATACATTGCTGGTGGGACTAGAAATTGGTGCAACCACTCTAGAAAGCAGTAAAGATATTCCTTAGAAAATATAGAATTGAACTACAATTTGACTCAGATATCCCAGTCCTCAATATGTACCCAAAGGACTTAAAATCAGCATACTACAGTGACACAGCCACATCAATGTTCATAGCAGCTCAAGTCACAATAGCTAAGCTATGGAACCAACCTAGGAACCCTTCAACAGATGAATGGATAAAGAAAATGTGGCATATATACACAATAGAATATTAATTAGCCATAAAAAAAGAATGAATTTATGACTTTTGGTGGTAAATGAATGGATTGGGAAACTATCAATCATGCTGAGTTAAATAAGTCAATCCTGCGCTCTGCAAAAAATGCCAAATGTTCTCTCTTGCTATGAGCATGCTAACACACAATAGGGGGTGAAGGAGGAAAGAATAGAAGTTCATTGGATTAACCAATGAAGGGAAGGGAGGGGATATGGAAATAGGAAAGGCAGTAGAATAGATCAGACATAACTTTCCTATGTTCATATATGAATACGTGACCAGTGGAACTCCACATTGTGTACAACCACAAGAATGGAAGCCTAATTACAACAAATTATACTCCATGTATATTTGATATATCAAAATACACCTTACTCTTTTGCATATCTTTAAGGAACTAGTAAAAAATATATTAAAAAGATCTATTACATAGCAACATACGTTCATGAATAAATACTATCTTCCTCTACCTCTGGTATCTATCTATTTAAATTAGTTTGCCCTGAATAGAGTGAATATGTGCCCTCTGTCTAAAAGAACAAATGGACAGATGACTTGGAAATAACAGATTTATGGGTGCTGAAAATTTTGTTATTGTGGGACTTTATTTGTATCAGATTTGATTTGAGAGCATCATGCTTGAACTGCAAATGACCCCAACTTCCATGATTGAAGAGTCATTGGCAAGACTCACCTGTGATTATCATCTCTTTGCTCAAATGAGAGCAATTGCTTGAGGATGACATTTACAAATTATGCGGCTTGTTGTTATTATAACCGAAATCAGCAGTATTCATTGTCTTGCTCCTGTACCTGAAAAAAGTCATTTTTCTAAGCCTGGAAATATTTAGCCTGACAAGACCATGGGCAAATGAATAGTTATCAGCTCATTTTGATTTTTTAATGTCTTTCCACAATGTGTTTTTATGCTGTTCTTTGATAATTTTTGAATTACTGCATTACTTTTTTTTTTAAGATGACAGCTTATTTTTCTTTTTCTCCACTGATAGACTCTGTATAAGCAGGGACTATCAGTGAGTGTAACATTGTAAACTAAGGTAAAATATATTTGTGGAATTATCCACCATCTCATACTCCATCCTGGGCCCCTGTGAGATGTGACTGTTACCATCATATCCTCTGTTGACATACATAACATAGCAGTATTTTTGGTAAAAAAAAAAAATAGGTGATAAGATTAAAAAGAAAATAACTAAAAAGGTAGAATAGACAAAATGAGAATCTGGACGGAGGCATCGCTTTCCAGGAATGTGCGTGTACTGTCCAGTGGCTGTTAGTCTGTACCCCAGGGGCATGGTGAATCTGGGTGTTAGAAGCCCTTTATACCTGCAGAAATTTGGCATTATGTGGACTATGCAAGTAAGTCATGTAGTCACCCATAGGACTACATTTGTCTAGGGACATGGCAAATGTCCAAGGCTCCAGTATTCACCCAAAATGCGTCAGGGAGTATGTGGGGAGCAGTCAAATCAGTGGGTTCTATCCTAGGCAGGGAATTTGGAAACCAAGCGCTTTGCTACCCTTATCTCAGTGCTCTCACTAGAGACTCCCTAAAGATAACTCATGCTACTGGCCTTGCTTCTGCCTCTAATCACAGAGGGTGGGACCATCAACTGCTGATTCTCCATTCTTCATCTCAACACAAGCTCCCTGCTGTTCAAAACACATGGTGGCTTTTGTCCATCTTGTCCCTTATCTATAACTGTCTTCTGTGACCATCTGCTTCCCCATCAATACAGCATGTTCAAAAGGACTGTGAGTTGTGATTGCTCTGATATTTTTCTCCTTAGATCAGTTAGTTCTAAACATGCATTTTCTATTCAATTTTTACTATAAGTAGATTGCATTTAATAAATAAAAATTATTAGTTATTTGTGTCACCAAAATGAGTTTGTCACTAAAACAAGATGATGAAATATTCTATGATATTAATTATTTCCTTACCTAAGTTATGTCATTAAATTATTCATTTTGTGTATTTTCAAAATTTTCAACTTAGGAGGTAGTGTCCATATTCTATTGTTTTGCTCTTTGCCCCCAATTTGAAGGTGACTGTCTTGCTGTAATAGAGGGGGAACAGTAGGTTCAGTGAATATCTGGTTTTTTTTTTAGTCAATAGTTTTCTGTGTGTGCAGTATGGGGGACCAAATTCAGGGCATTATGCATGCTCGGAAAGTTCTCTACTACTGAGGAATACCCTTGAACCCTAATAACTTTACTTTTTAGAGCAGTTTTAGGTTCACAGTAAAATTGAGAAGAAGGCACAGACATTTTCTGTATTCCCTGCACCACCCACACATGTGAGTCCTCCTCCATTATCAGTACCCACCACAAGAGTGGTACATTTGTTATGAATGGTGAGCTTACATTGATAATATCATTATCACCCAAGTCTGTAGTTGATGTTAGGCTTCATTCTTGGTGCTTTACTTTATATGGTTTTGGAAACAAGGGTAACAGCATGTATTTAAAATTGTAGTATCACATAAAACCAGTTTCACTGTCTTAAGTGTCCCTAGTGCCCCACTAATTATCCCCTGTTATAATTATCCCTGTCAACCATTGATATCTACCCCATCCGGAATTTTGCTTTTTCTGGAAAAATCATGTAATTGCACATTCTATTAGGAATATTTTTGAATATTTAAAATAGTAAACTTTCTAGGTAATTAAATGCCATCATTTAAGATTGCTTTTTCTATTTTCTTTTGTGGTGCTAGTCATTGCCCATAGCATCATGCAATCTAGGAATGTACTTAATGAATAGGCCACATTTTTAGCCCTTGTTTTCCAATTTTTTTTGTGATGCATTTTCATAAACTTAGGAAATGAGGACATATAGGTTACATGCTTAAAAAGCATGATGTCTGTAGACATTTGCTGTCTAATGAGGAGGATTGAGAAAATTGATAGCATGCTCTATGACACAGCACCAAGTTTACCATCCTGGTCTATTGGGATCAGATGTACTCTTCCCAAAAGAAGGAGAAAGTCTCAAGAATTGGAATTCATAAAATTATCATCTAGAGTCTTTTACAAATAAGCACCTTTCTGTTGAAATTAGGACCAGAAAGCTGATAAATAGTATGCATAAATTAAAATGATCTAATTCCTTTGTGGGATGAGTAGGAAATCAGTCTAAATTATTATCACAGCACTGATATTTTTAAAAATGATTATTATCATTATTATTATTTCAGTGCTATGGATTGAACCCAGGGCTCACACATGCTATGAAAGCTCCAAATTCCATCCTCTGTCCTGAATACTTACCAGTACATTCTGTCTCATGGAAAATGTCACATTGTTATTTTGTTTTGTTTCATACTTGACACAAGTGAGAAGAGTGTTTTATTCCACTAGGGAGAGCCAATGACTGGCATATTCTGAAAACTTGAGTGAGTTAATAGATTTATTGAAATATTTTCTCATACTACATATTACTATTTGGCATCTTTCTGCTATCTCCCTAGTACTTCTTTTTAAACTTCTCTATGACATTGAGATATGAATCAAAGTGTATGAGCTCCCAAGGGTGTCATCTTGTTAATGGTTCTTTCTACTGGAGATAAAGTCCTGTTTGCACCAAATGCAAAATAGAGAAAGTAGCTGGAACTAAGAGATTTGCATCTTCATCAGAATAGCATTAGTGAGTTTAAGCACTTAGATTTCTAATAAGATTTTCTCAACTTTAAACTGGAATGTCTTTGTAAGCATCTCCAGTCTGTTGCCTGCATTTTTTCCATATTGCAAAGTGCAATGCTCAAAGCCTGCCTAAGATAGTTTGTTCATTCTAAACTGAGCAGCATTGACTGAAAATCTGGAGAAGGTGCTGTGTGTCATAACAATGTCAGTGTAATCTCTTATAATTGTTCCTATTGCCATTAACCCAGAAAAAGCATGCTATTTGTTCAACACTGTCAGCTTTATGATACTGATTCTGCTAATGATATTGTTTTGACAGTTTTTAGTTATGATTGTGGTCACAGAACACAATAGTTTACATTTTGCAATCAAAGTTTGAAGAATTCCATTTTCTTCATAATTGATAAATACAGCACAGCCACATCAATGTTTATAGCAGCACAATTCATAATAGCTAAACTGTGGAGTCAACCTAGATGTCCTTCAGTGGATGAATGGGTAAAAATATGTGGCATATATAGACAATGGAATTTTACTCAGCATTAAAAGAGAACAAAATTATGGCATTTGCAGCTAAATGGATGGAGTTGGAGAAGATAAAGCTAAATGAAGTTAGCCAATCCCAAAAAACCAAATGCTTTCTCTGATATAAGGGGAGTGATTCATTATGAAATAGGGAGGGAGAGCATTGGAGAATTAGATTAATTCTAGATAGGGAAGAGGGGTGGGAGGGAAAGGGAGTGGGCAGGGGATTAGCAAGGATAGTGGAATGTGATGGTCATCATTATACAAAGTACATGTATGAGGACTTGAATTGGATGTCGACATACCTTATATACAAACAGATATAAGAAAAATTGTGGTATATATGTGTATTAAGAATTGTAATGCAAAAAAATTACATGTATAATGGCATAAATTGGCGTGAACATACTTTACATGTAGAGATATGAAAAACTGTGCTCTCTGGGGCTGAGGGTGTGGCTCAAGCAGTAGCGCGCTTGCCTGGCATGCATGTGGCCCGGGTTCGATCCTCAGCACCACATACAAATAAAGATGTTGTGTTTGCCAAAAACTAAAAAATAAATAGTAAAAAATTCTCTCTCTCTCTCTCTCTTTAAAAAAATGTGCTCTATATTGTAATAAGCATTGTAATGCATTCCACTGTTGCCATATATTTAAAAAATAAATAATAAAAAAGAAAAAATAAATAAAATAAAATACTTGAGAATTAATATATCCAAAGAGGGAAAAGACCTCTACAGTGAAAACTACAGAACAATGAAAAAACAAATTGAAGAAGACTTTAGAAGATGGAAAGATTGTTCCATATTTTTGAATAGGCAGAATTAATATTGTCAAAAATGGTCAAAAATGCAAAAGAAGGGGACATAGGGGCTGTTAATATATTAATTTCCCATTAGCAATATAATTGATTTTCATTCTAGAATAGTCTCCATGCATGTTCCCATAGAAATACTGTATAAGAAAGCATTAGGCATATATTTTTAATATTTTATAGTTTTCTTTTGTTGATTAAACATATATTTTACCATTTTCTTTAATAGTGAATGAGTTCTAAATATGACTCTTTAACCAGGTGGGATTTTATAGCCTTGAAAAATTCATGTTGATTATTTAGGGAATGTAGAGAAAAGGAACTAATATGTGTTGAGTGAGTTAATCTGGAATACAAACCACTTTAGGTTTTTCACTTGTTATAGTCATCACAATAGCTTTGAAAGTGTTCTCTTATAACCTGTTACTTACCAATTAAGCAACTGTCATTGAGAGAGGTTGACTAATTGGCCTATGACCTACTAATTGATAGTAGCTGGCCTGTGATTAGATTGTCAGCCTATCTAGCTTACAATACCATTCTCTTGACCCACTGCATAGATTGATAGGGACCCATGAAATATTATAATTAAGATGCAGGTCCATATCAGATCAATTCAGAAAGGCAAAGTTAGTTATGTTAATTCTGATTTATGCTTTACTTTAGAATCTTGGTTACAATCCAAGAGTTTGTTCTGATATTTTTGATAGTTGCACTGATAACCAATATCTTTTTCATCCATCAAATCTTTTAGGGAAAATCTCATGCAGCTGTAGTCATAGAATCATGGTTTTTCATAAGCAAGATCAAGCAATTCCTGGAGAAGAATTAGTTAACTGGAAATGAAGAATACTTATATGTAGACCATTTTATGTTAATTACATTAAACTTCGACTTAGATGATATTGCAATTGATTTCTGTACTTGTTGATTTCCCTGTTTGGTTTTCCCTTCAGACTCTTACTCCTATCTAGTCTTGTAAAGACTGTTCTTCTTTTATAGTCTTTTTTCTTTTTCTATGACTAAATTTTTTTTGAGTTTTTGTTTTTACTGTCTATTCTTGGTGTTTCTTTAGTTGTTAAAAAAAATTCTGTTCAGGGCTGGGGTTGTGGCTCAGTGGTAGAGCGCTATCCTAGCATACGGGAGGCCCTGGGTTTGATCCTCAGCACCACATAAATAAATAAACAAACAAACAAATAAATAAATAACTGTATAAAAAATAATAATTAAAAAATTCTGTCCACTAAATATATTTTTTATTGACAAAATGCAAAGCACAGGGAATTTCAGAATTGTAAGGATTTTAACGACTAGAAGAAATACCATCTAGTACTTCAAAATGTGTTTAATATGGACTTCAATTGTGGTTATGGTAATAAAAAAAAATTTCCAGGTTTAGAATGTGATAGCAATGAGATTTGTGCTCAGGTTTCTTAATTTTAGGTGTACAGTACTCTTCATTATTATCATTCTGTGGGTGAAGGTTTTGCTAATAGAATGGGAAAGTGAGTCTAGGAACCCACCTTAAAAGGATAATAATGCAATTAGGAAGTGAATTTGGTGGTATAGAATCAGAATGGAACTAATAGAGAAAAGACAGGTTGAAGAACAATGACACCGTGTTGGGTAGGAATGAGGGTTTGGAAAAGAGATCAGAACATCGGGGTTTATGACCAGTTCAATAAAGACAAAACAAGAATTCATGACACTGGATATTGGGATATTGGATATTGGGAGCTATCTTGAAGGGCCTATTAAAATACAGCATTGAAGGTCATACTGAACAGGTCATCCTTTCCTTGTTTTTTCAACTGAGGATCTGACAAAATTCAAGTGGGCCAAGTATCAAGAACACACAAGAATATGAGATGGTTTAGAGAGCCTCCAGCACGAGGGGACTAGAATTTGCTGAATCTATGGCCCAGAGCAGATGTCTGTTCACTTCCACTCATTTTCCCCACATGCTGATGATGTACATGTAGGGTAGGGCAGGAGAATGACTAGTTGGCAAAGTCATCATGGAGCTTCAATTGGGTAGATGGTAACATACTTATGTTGATGCCAGTGATTGAGACTCCATTTTTCTTGTTTACTAGGTGCAAGGAAAGAGAATTCCAACTTTTGATCTTTTGAGCCCAACCTTGTGTCAGGAATCTGTATTTTTGTAAGATGTAGATTGAAAGGTTGGAGACTTCCCCTGAGTCCTGAAGGTGAGGAATTGGGGAGTGGGAGCCCACAGGAAGTAGGATATTTAGATAGTACTTAGGAAAATAGAAGTACAACTACCAGTACTTGCTTTTCTAGCAATCTTGTCCCTTGAATGTCTGAATGCCACAGAGTGTCTGAATGAAGTGCTTGCTAGTTTATACGATCTTGAACAAGGTAAGATTTTCTAACTTAGAATATTTCAATCTATCTGACAAAAGTATTTCCAATTTCCCAATCATGACATATGTCTTCATTCTTTGACATTTATCCTTTCAACTTTCAAACATTTAAAATGTTTCAGGGAACTCCCTGTGCTGCTTGTGGGCGAAAAGAAGCAATTGAGTCTTTCTAATAGGTGGTTTTTATGCTGAAGAACCAAGACTACCATTTTTTTAGCTACCCAACTCAGTCTTTAAGGCAGGGATACACAAAGGAGAGGGGACAGTATATCTTTCTGCTTGTCTTGGGTTATCAGGGGTTTGTTTCAATTCAGGTTACAAAAATTACGTCAGCCATTATTTGGATCATCATTTCAGCTTTCAAGATAGGCAGTTTGTGAAGATAAATTATTCTTGGTTTCTGCCAATATATTCATTGTCACTTTTTGAAATGGAACCAAGTGCCTTCATTTTATATTTCATAGAATGGGAAAAGTGGAGTCAATAATATGTAAACAAGAGCTTTTTAAAAGTTGTGTTCATATTTTAATTATATTAGTCAAGAATCATCATTTAATATAGTTATATCCAAAGTCTCACCAGTGTTTATTTTGTTGAAAAATGACTGGCCCATTTTTTATGTTAATATTTGCTCTAAGGATTTTCCAATAAACCTGGTCCTGGTAATGCCTGGCCTGTAAGATGAAGGCAACAATCAATCTGATATCAAGGTAAAGTGCTCTTTTCTGAACTTAATTTTATGGCTCTGAATTTTGGATTTTGAGGTGTTAACTCATAAAATTTAACAATGGTCTTCCTATTATTCTATATGGAAATATTCTCAAAAAACCCATTCCATAGAATTAGGTTGACTTCTTTTGTTATTTTACCTTTTGTAAATATTAATATTCTATCAAGCAGGTTAGGATAGTGGGGATTGGAAAAAAGAATGGATTAGCAAATACATAGTGACAGAAAAATTAAGAACAGCTTTTAAACTGCAGAGGAAATAAGAAATTTGGTCAAGAATTATTTGCATAAGTTTACACTACTGTGACTTTAAGATCATACTTAACATGACTTGTAATTCTCATGCCTAATTAATCTTTAATGGATTGAATTGATCTTAACAGAATCATGGGATTTCTCTGATGCCCTTAGTTTGAAATGTGTAAAGCACACTGCATGTAGTTTTTCTCTTGGACACTTTATATTTTAGTATCATATAATTTTTAGGACAGCTTTTTCCTCTATTACTGTTCTTGGTTGTGTATTTATACTGAAATATTTCTAATAATAGAAATTGAGGAAATGTAGAAATTCAGAATCTGTTTCATAATGCTTGCATTGCAAAGGGATTACATACACTTTGTTTTCTGAGTCTTTCCACTAGAAGCATGTTTATTTTTATTTTTTTTTTTTAAAGAGAGAGTGAGAGAGGAGAGAGAGAATTTTTAATATTTATTTTTTAGTTCTCGGCAGACACAACATCTTTGTTGGTATGTGGTGCTGAGGATCGAACCCGGGCCGCACGCATGCCAGGCGAGCGCGCTACCGCTTGAGCCACATCCCCAGCCCTAGAAGCATGTTTAAAAGTATGGATCTAGTTGAATAGCAGGTGCTTTGTGCAAAATAATAACTAGTTCTAGAAACAGAGGCTCTCAAACTGTATGGTAAAACTTCAGTTTCAGAGGTTTCTTTTTGCATTGAATTGTCTTAAAATATTTGCTCAAGGTCCTATGTGACATTTTGAGATTTCAAAATTTAGAAGTTTCTTTACCTAGTTATTTAAATATTTATTTTAAAGCTCTTCTACGGATAAGAACTATTGGTGGTTAGGAAACATTTGCATATGTTCTGGAGGATATAGAGTAAAATTTTTGAATTTAAGAAATTTCTTAGTGTTTTTCAACATGAATAAGTGTTCATAAAACTTGTTTTCTAAGTTATATGATATGCACGATATAGCTAATAATTAAGAAAACTGACTTTCTAAAAATATAGCTTAAGTTTACATTCTCTTAATGTTTAGGATGTATAAATTCAGTTGAAGTAGCTTGAATCAATATTATAAAGGACTAGCAAAGAGTTTAGAGAAATGTCATAAATATGAACAGTAGTAACCAATATTTCTCTAACGTCTTCCAACCAGGAGGTTAGAATGAATCTCAGATTAAAATTTCTTGTAAACTTTTTTTGAGTCCTGTCTCATTTGCTAATAAACACATCTTTTCAAGCTGTACATTACTCTTTAGGATTCTCATTCTAAATCTCTTTATCAGAGAAATTGTCAAAATTTTTCCACTTTTCTTTTTTTTTCATTAGTAATTGTTCAGTTTTTATGTAGTGGTTTTTAACCATAGTTGGTTGAATTTCTTTTTATGCAGTAATAAATGCTTTTTAAGTATTAACAAAAAAGCAAGCATAGTGCAATACAAATTAGTATTATCAGTTATTATTGGTATGAATAACATTCTATGTTGTAATTCTTATTGTAACCTATTCTTAATCCCTTATCTTCTCTTTTTTTGGTTTAAACTTACATTCATTGAATTGTCATGTCTTTTTGTTTATTTCTTCCCACCTTATTTTTATAAAAGAGATTTGTTCCTAAGATTCAATATTTCCTTGCAGAAAACATTTCTTCAGTCTGTTCTTCAGCCATTTTTGTTAACATTGCTGGGTTATTTAGTTAATCTTCTGTTTAGTAACTGTACCTTTTTCCTTCATCAATCATTGCCCCACAAACATATTCTTGTCAGTTCTTCTTCTCTTTCTGGGAAGGAGTGGAATTTACATAATTATTTATCTTTAACTGTTTTTATCTTTAACTGATTTTATCTTTAATTGATTTATCTTTAACTGGCTGAAAGTAATTTATGCTTTGTGTGATTCCAACCCATCTTAAAACTCTTAAAACTCAGGCCTCAGGTTTTTGCCATAAAAGATAGTTTGTACCGATACAACTTGTGAAAATACATTCAAACTATCACATGCAATTAATTTAATTTTTTAAACATTAGTATTTTGTTTTTGAAAGAAAAAAATGTAAATTACTGATTAATTGTAGGAGCAGAATTGGTGTTTGTACATTCAAATGAATTCAAAACCTATGCTTACTCTATTGTATCATGTGGTAATAGAGAATATTATAATTATTCTTATCAAGTTTTGTGTTTGTTAAACCAAATTAAACCAAATAGAGAGTTTTTCCCCCACCTAGAATATGACAAAAGAAAAAGGAAAATTACATAAAGCTTTTCAACAATCCCAAAGAGATGGTATATTTGAAGACAACTTATTCTTGTGCTACTCAGTGACTTAAAATTGAAGATGTTTAAAAGTACTCTTTTCTTTGTTTCTCTTGTCACAGAAGCAAAATATGGCACTGAGAAACCAGAAAATAGAATCTTGCTTGGCAACAGTAATTCTGACAGTCAAAAGGGAGAAATGGCTGAAACCACACTTGTAAGATCCATCAGAGTAAAGAGCTTTTCTGATCCTTTCTTTTCATCATCTGACTCAAAATTAAGGTGTTTTTATAAACTCTTTATTTCTCAGCCTTTTTCACATATCATCTTCCATATGCATATGATGATGGAAAACATTCGAGTAAGAAATAAAAGACCTCCAAATCATAATAGAAAACAAGGATAGCAATAGGTCGGGTATATGTACAGGTCTAACCTTATAGATTTTTGTAGGAGTAAACAATCCTTAGTTATGCCATATGGAAGGGAAAACAATTAGAAAGCAAGCCAAAAAAAAAACAACAAAGAAAGAAGAAACTAGCTTGATGAGTATAAAACTGAGAAAGAGGGATGCATAGGAAGAATTCATATTAGAGGGTCAAGATAAAGTAGCCATTGTTAACTGCTTTCACTGGATCAGAGGGGTGAGGAGGAGGGAAGGCAAAACAAAAGTACAGGGGAAAAAGTTTGATCAAAATGTGTTATGTGTCTCTATTCATCTTCCACAATTATTCCCACTACTATGTTAATTATACTGTACCAATAAAATAAAACAAATATATTTTTTAAAAAAACCCTGCTTTTACTATATCCTACAGATTCTGGGATGCTATGTTTTTATTCCTTTTGGTTCTGAAACTTTTAAAGTTTTTCCCTTGATACCTTTAAGAACCCATTTGCAATTGTAAAAGTACATTGTTCCTTCTCTAGGTGTTTATACAGTTTCTGTGGTTTTTCTGGCTGCTGATATCTAATTTTCATTCCATTATGACATGATAAATTTGAGGGAATTTTGTTGTTTTGGTATTTCCTATGTACTAATATATGATCTATATATGCTTTATGTCCTAATATATGATCTTTTATAGAGAAAGTTCTATGTGCTGCTGAGAAGAATGTGTTTTTCCTATTGTCAAATGAAATATTCTGTAGACATCTGTTAAGTCCATTTGATGTGAAATACAGCTGAACTCTAGGAACTCTGTTGATATTTTCACCTAGTCATTTCTGAGAGTGATGTATTGATGTTGTTATCCCTCATAGTCTTTTTGCCTATCTGTCTCTTTTGGCTTAGTAGTACTTTTAAAAATAAAATTAGGTGCAATGTCATTCAGACATACATATATACTATCATTGATCTTCTTGTTGGGTTGTTCCCTTTACCAGTATGTAGTCACTTTGGGTACTTATTGCTTAAAGTCTTCTTTATTGAGTATGAGCATAGCTACTTTTTTTCCTTTGGCTTCCATTTGCGTAGAATATCATTGTCCATCTTTCACTTTCATTCTGTGAGTGTCTGTCTGCCAGTCATGTGTGCTTCTTGCAGACAACATATAGTTTGGACTTTTTGAATTAATTCAATATTCTAGCCTAAAATTGTTAATTGGAGAATTATGTCAATTTATAGTTAGTATTAATATAGAATAGTTGTGTGTTGTTTTCTGTTATTTTGTTTTATTTCTAATATAGAATTCACTCCTAATTCTCATTTTAAAATATATTCTTGTAGTGAGATTTATTCTTTCCTATGCTCTCATAGTTGATTTTAATCTCCTTTGTCAAGAGCTGTGAGTGAATCTTTGCTTGGAACTATGTAACCCTGGACAGCAAGATACCTCTCCTGGGAATCTCTCCCTGTAAGAGTGCACAGAGAAATGACCATTTGTGGATGACTCCTTTTGATAGGCAGAATTCTGTGATTTTCATGGAATTTACTAGTTCAAAAGCCTTGAATTCAAATCCCACTTGCCTGGAAGTAGAAGAGTTGGGCAAACTGATAAACCCCAACTAAGTTGTTAGGCTCACAAACTCCCTCCTGTTTACCTTGAAGAAGCCTTTTCCCAGTGAATCCCTTTGATGTTTAAAGCCTATATAATATAATATGCAGGGGGATTCTCACTCATGGTTAAGCCAGACCCCAGCAGGGCTGGTTCACCCATGGCATCCTGCTTTCACTTATAATCAAGTCTTTGTCTTTATTTCTAATAATTTCTTATTTTCCTAATTCACTCACCACCTGTGGTAGGAGAACTGTTTGTTCACTGTGTATGTGGCTGCAATATTCCTTGTGTGTGTAGGATTCCTTTTCATCTCTTCTGCCATGATGTTGGCTTAGTGTCTAGGTATGCCCCGACTAGGATGGGCCAAGGAAGGTAAAGGTCGACTGGCACCCACACCCAGCCCTCCCTTGCCTGAGGACAATCAGATGTACCAGGGAGAACAGTCAAAGCAGGATCTCATTTATTGAAAAAACACACACAGCTAATATAATGTACAAAAGCCAGTCAGGGTAAAGGACAGCAGGATGGGGAGAATTTACATCCACACACATCCTATAGGCAGAAATGGGAGCTGCCAGGGCAGAAGGGTTCTGAGCCTATCCTAGAGGTGGTCCCATTCTTCACCACAACCCATGACAATGCCTTCTGGCTAATCCCTAGGTGCACTCTTAGCCAATGTGGCCCCAGGACTGGGAAGTGGGTAGCAGGCAGCAAGTTAACTTTCCTCTTTTCTTTTTTTTTTTTAAGAGAGAGTGAGAGAGGAGAGAGAGAGAGAGAGAGAATTTTTTTTTTAATATTTATTTTTTAGTTCTCGGCGGACACAACATCTTTGTTGGTATGTGGTGCTGAGGATCGAACCAGGGCCGCACGCATGCCAGGCAAGTGCGCTACCGCTTGAGCCACATCCCCAGCCCAACTTTCCTCTTTTCTGATGCAACATGCCCCACATTACATCATTCCCTACAGCTTAGTTGTCATAAATCCTTTTAGTTTATTCTTATCTTGCAGGTTATTTATTCTGCTTTTGAAAAACCAGCCTCTACCTCAGAGCAAAGCCTGTCTAAGAAAGAGACATGACCTTTGTCCTTGGAAAGACCCACAGAGCACCCCTGGGCATATTATCAACCTGCTAATTTGTTTATCTACAAATAACAGGAGAGATCTGCTAGGCCAGGTGTCCCTGACTCAGTCAGGCTAGGTGGGGACCCCTAGCAACCCCCTAGCAGCCACCAATCAGCATGAGACAGGGAAATACCTGGGATGCCAGATGACCCTCCCAGTAGTTTATGGTATTGGGAAACCATGTAGTTCAGCAGGAACACCCCTCTTGGCATAAACCAATCAGTTCAAATGAATCCCCCTCTTGTAGTAACCAATCATCATACCCAACTTGTTCCCGCCAGTGAATGTGTTAATCATGTTTTAGAGTTGTTATTTGATTTTCCCGCAGTGTGTGATGATTTGCTAAGAGATGCTATGATGTGTGTGTGGCTCCCTGCCTTCTCCAAAGAATGTATAAAACAGCTGCAAACCCTGGGCTCGGGGCCTCTCAGCATCACCAGTTGCTGTGTGGGCCCAGAGGACCCAGCTAGCTCACAATAGACACCTCTTTGCTGCTTACATTGATCTTGGTCTCTGGTGTTCTTTTGGGGGTCCAGAATTCAAGCATAAAACCTCGCTTCTCCTCTCTCCCCTTTTCCCTATCTAAAGCTCATCTATTTTTCCCATGCTCCCCACACCCCGTCCCCATTATAAATCATCATCCTTGTATCAGACAATACATTCAGCATTTGGATTTTTAGGGTCTGCTTACTTCATTCAGCATTTTATTCTCCAACTTCATCCATTTACTTGCAAATGCCATGATTTTTTTTTCTCCTTTAATGCTGAGTGATATTCCATTGTGTATATATGCCACATTTTCTTCACCCATTCATCTGATGAAGGGTATATCTAGGTTAGTACCACAATGTAGCTATTGTGAATTGTGCTGCTATAAACATTGATGTGGCTGTGTCCTTGTAATATACTACTTCTAAGTCCTTTGGGTATAAACCCAGGAGCGGGATACCTGGATCCAATGGTGGTTGCATTCCAAGTTTTTCAAGGAATCTCAATACTGCTTTCCATATTGGATGCACCAATTTTCAGTACCACCAGCAATGTGTGAAGGTGCCTTTCCCCCCAACTTTCTGTCGAAAACTTATTGTTGTTTTTATGCTTAACAGCTACCATTTTTACTGGAGAGAGATCAAATCTTAGAGTGATTTTTTATTTGCATTTCTCTAATTGCCAGAGATGTGGAATATTTTTTTATATATTTGTTGATTGATTGTATATCATTTTCTGAGTAATGTCTGTTCAATTCTTTGGCCCATTTATTCATTGGGTTATAGGTTTTTTCGGTATTGAGAGTTTTGAGTTCTTTATATATTTATATAGATGAGTGCTCTATCTGATTTGTGTGTGGTAAAAATTTCCACCTATTCTGTACGCTCTGTTCACCTCACTTATTGTTTCTTTTGCTGCGAAGAAGCTTTTTAGTTGGAATCCATCTGATTTATTGATTCTTGATTTTATTTCTTGCACTTTAACAGTTTTATTAAGGAAGTTGGGGCCTAATCTCACATGATGAAGATTAGGGCCTACTTTTTCTTCTGTTAGACCCAAGGTCTATGGCTTAATTCCTAGGTCCTAGTTCCACTCTGGATTGAGTTTTGTGCATGGTGAGAGACTGGGGTTTTAATTTCATTTAATTGCCTATGGATTTCCATAGGATTTCTACCTCAGAGTAAAGCCTGTCCAAGGAAGGGACATGACCTTTGTTTTTAGGAAAAAAAAAAAAAAAACAGCAGCAATGTGTGAAGGTACCATTTCCCCCACTTTCTTACGAAAACTTATTGTTGTTTGTATCCTTAACACCAGTCATTTTTACTGGAGAGACATGAAATCTTAGAGTGATTTTTTTATTTGCATTTGTCTAATTGCCAGAGATGTTGAACATTTTTTCATATATTTGTTGATTGTATATCATTTTTTGAGAAATGTCTGTTAAGTTTTTTGGCCCATTTATTCATTGGGTTATTTGTATTTTTCGGTGTTAAGAGTTTTGAGTTCTTTATATACATATATATGAGTGCTCTATCTGATTTGTGTGTGGTAAAAATTTTCCACCTATTCTGTAGGCTCTCTGTTCACCTCACTTATTGTTTTTTTTTTTTTTTGCTGCAAAGAAGATTTTTAGTTGGAATCCATCTGATTTATTCATTCTTGATTTTATTACTTGCACTATAGCAGTCTTATTATGGAAGTTGGGGCCTAATCTCACATGATGAAGATTAGAGCCTATTTTTTCTTCTGTTAGACCCAAGGTCTCTGGCTTAATTCCTAGGTCCTAGTTCCACTCTGGATTGAGTTTTGTGCATGGTGAGAGACTGGGGTTTTCGTTTCATTTTGTTGCCTATGGATTTCCAGTTTTCCCAGCACCATTTGTTGAAGAGGCTATCTTTTCTCCAAAGTATGTTTTGGGCACCTTTGTCTGATAGAAGATAATTGTAATTTAGTGGGTTAGTCTCCGTGTCCTCTATTGTGTACCATTGGTCTACCAGTCTGTTTATATACACAAGGGAATGTTACTCAGCAATAAAAGAGAATACCATCATGGCATTTGCAGGTAGATGGATGGAGATGGAGGAGATGATGCTAAGTGAAGTCAGCCCATCCCAAACAAACGAATGCCAAGTGTTTTCTCTGATATAAGGAGTCTCGGATGGGGAGCATGGGAGGAAGACATGAGCTCCAGATAGGGGAGAGGAGTGGGAAGGGAAGGGAGGGGGCAGGGGGTTAGAAATGATGGTGGAATGTGATGGACATCATCATCCAAAGTACACGTATGAAAACATAAGTTGGTGTGAATATACTTTATCTACAACCAGAGTTGTGAAAAATTGTGCTCTATACCTATAATATGAATCGCAATGCATTCTGCTGTCATATACAAAAAATTTAATAATTAAAATAAAATAAAATTGATAGAATACAGAGAATAGTAGTTACCAGAGCCCGGGAAGGGCATAGGGGAGGGACCATGGCAAGAGGATGGTTAATAGGTATGGGGGTGCTCTTGGATAAGAGAAATGACTTACTTTTAGTATTCCACAGCATGGCAGGATCTCTGTGACTGACAACAACATGAAATATTTCAAAATACCTGATTGGGGGTGTATCTCAGTGGTAGAATAATTGCTGAGTATGTACAATGCCCTGGGTGCAATCCTCAGTACTGGAAGGGGGAAACCTGATAGGGTTTTGAACGTTCCCAAAACTAAGGAGTGATACATGTGTGAGTGACATATATGCCAATTACCCTGATCTGATCATTACGCTTGGAACACAAGGATTAAGATGCCACAATGAAAACAACCCAATAATTCAATGAACCCATCCACACTACGGGGCAAATGGCAAAGTACCCCTTAATGTGTTCTGATGAAAGAGAAACTAAACTAGACTTTGGGAGGAAAGACCTGGGTTCTTGTTCGGTAATCCTTTTTTTTTTTTTTTTTTTTTTTTTTGGTACAGGGAATTGAACACAGGGGCACTCAACCAACCACTAAGTCACATCCCCAGCCATATTTTGTATTTTATATATATATATTTGATTTTGAGACAGGGTCTCACAGAGTTGCTTAGTGCCTCTCTAAGTTGCTGAGGCAGGCTTTGAACTCACGATCTTCCTGTCTCAGCCCCCAGAGTGGCTGGGCTGTCATCCTCTCTTTTATTTTAGTAGTCATTTTACCTACAGAGGCCTCAAGCCCATATTAGCAAACTTAGGTTAATTTTATCTGCTCCCTGTATTTCACAGTAATGTTTGGGAACTCACGATTGTAGTGGTTAGAAACACTGAAGACCTTTAGTTATTTTTGTCTTTACACTTTTTTTTTTCCTTTTTCAAGTCTTTACTACATATACAGCACAATTCTGACAAAATAGGAAACACAGGGCACGGTCCTGTTCCCTGGAACTTAAGGAATCTGGGTAAAGAAACCATGAAACTCCTGGAAGGTAATCCACTGTGAAGGTCCCCCAGAGGCAATAAGCTGGAATACAAAGGGAAGATTTTACTGAAGTTGCAACAGGGGTTCACTGGATGCTTTGACTACAACCCTTGTCGCTTTGAAACCTACATGTTTGTTTCTCTTTTCCCCAACCTTCTCCTCCCTGATCTTCTTTGCCCTAACCTTCTCCTCCTGATTTTCTTTCCCCTACCCTTCTCCTCCCTGATCTTCTGTTTTTCTTTTCCCTAAACTTCTCCTCCCTGTTCTTTTCCCCCTCCCTGGTCTCCTCCTCTGGGCTCTTCTTCTCTTTCCTCCCCTCTTATGCAACATGCCCCACATTACATCATTCCCTACAGCTTGGTTGTCATAAATCTGTTTATTTTATTCCTGTCTTGCTGGCTCTTTATTTCTGCTTTTGAAAAACCAGGCTCTACCTCAGAGCAAAGCCTTCCAAGGAAGGGACATGAGCTTTGTTTTTAGAAAAACCCACAGAGCACACTTAGGCATGTTCCCATCCTGCTAAATTGTTTATCTACAAATAACAGGAGAGGTCTGCTGGGCCATGTGTCCTTGACTCAGTCAGGCTAGGTGGGGACCCCTAGCAACTCCTTAGCAGCCACCAATCAGCATGAGACAGGGAAATACCTGGGATGCCAGATGACCCTCCCAGTAGTTTATGGTATTGGGAAACCATGTAGTTCAGCAGGAACACCCCTCTTGGCATAAACCAATCAGTTCAAATGAATCCCCCTCTTGTAGTAACCAATCATCATACCCAACTTGTTCCCACCAGTGAATATGCTAATCATGTTTTAGAGTTGTTATTTGATTTTCACTCAGTGTATAATGATTTGCCAAGAGATGCTATGATGTATGTGTGGCTCCCTGCCTTCTCCAAAGAATGTATAAAACAGCTGCAAACCCTGGGCTCGGGGCCTCTCAGCATCACCAGTTGCTGTGTGTGCACAGAGGACCCAGCTAGTTCACAATAGACACTTCTTTGCTGCTTACATTGATCTTGGTCTCTGGTGTTCTTTTGGGGGTCCAGAATTCAAGCATAAAACCTCGCTTCTCCTCTCTCCCCTTTTCCCTATCTAAAGCTCATCTATTTTTCCCATGCTCCCCACACCCCGTCCCCATTATAAATCATCATCCTTGTATCAGACAATACATTCAGCATTTGGATTTTTAGGGTCTGCTTACTTCATTCAGCATTTTATTCTCCAACTTCATCCATTTACTTGCAAATGCCATGATTTTTTTTCTCCTTTAATGCTGAGTGATATTCCATTGTGTATATATGCCACATTTTCTTCATCCATTCATCTGATGAAGGGTATATCTAGGTTAGTACCACAATGTAGCTATTGTGAATTGTGCTGCTGTAAACATTAATGTGGCTGTGTCCTTGTAATATACTACTTCTAAGACCTTTGGGTATAAACCGAGGAGCGGGATACCTGGATCCAATGGTGGTTCTGTTATGAGTTTTCCAAGGAATCTCAATACTGCTTTCCATATTGGCTGCACCAATTTTCAGTCCCACCAGCAATGTGCAAAGGTGCCTTTTCCCCCCACTTTCTTGCGAAAAATTATTGTTGTTTTTATCCTTAAGAGCTGCCAGAGATGTTGAGCATTTTTTCATATATTTGTTGATTGATTGTATATCATTTTCTGAGAAATGTCTGTTCAGTTATTTGGCCTATTTATTCATTGGGATAGGTGTTTTGTCGGTATTAAGAGTTTTGAGTTCTTTATATAGATTTATATATATATTTATATAGGTGGCTGCTCTATCTGATTTGTGTGTAGTAAAAATTTCCTCCTATTCTGTAGCCTCTCTGTTCACCTCACTTATTTTTTCTTTTGCTGCAAAGAAGATTTTTAGTTGGAATCCATCTGATTTATTGATTCTTGATTTTATTTCTTGCACTATAGCAGTCTTATTATGGAAGTTGGGGCCTAATCTCACATGATGAAGATTGGAGCCTACTTTTTCTTCTGTTAGACCCAAGGTCTCTGGCTTAATTCCTAGATCCTAGTTCCACTCTGGATTGAGTTTTGTGTATGGTGAGAGACTGGGGTTTTAGTTTCCTTTTGTTGCCTATGGATTTCCAGTTTTCCCAGCACCATTTGTTGAAGAGGCTATCTTTTCTCCAAAGTATGTTTTGGGCACCTTTGTCTGATAGAAGATCATTGTAATTTAGTTGGTTAGTTCCCAAATGCCAATGTCTCGGCTTGGCACAGAATCAGGAGCCACCACACAGCTTTGTAGGTTCAAACAGCAATTCTTTATTCCCGATCTCACACCAGCCTACACACACGCTCAGGGGAAATCCAAATCTGCCCTCCCAATTCACCTACTCCACGAGGCTCTTTCCAAATCCCATTTTACTCTCACAAGAACTCAACGGGAACAAGCAGCAGGAACACCCTAATCCCAGCAGCAATAATCTTCAACCTCCAACTTCCCTAAAACTCCTATTGTCACGCCCTAAACCCAAGGACGGGGATACTTCCTGCAGGAATACACCCTAATCCTGGATCCACCCTGATGATTGAGCAGGGTCACCTTTCTCAAACACACAAGCAAGGTAGCAGCAAATTTCCAAGGCAAGTCCATTTAACTTAGGGTACACTGGCAAGGATACGATGCGTCATTCCTACTTGGTAATGGCTCTCAGCAGTTAGTCTCCATGTCCTCTATTCTGTACCATTGGTCTACCAGTCTGTTTATATACACAAGGGAATGTTACTCAGCAATAAAAGAGAATACCATCATGGCATTTGCAGGTAAATGGGTGGAGATGGAGGAGATGATGCAAAGTGAAGTCAGCCCATCCCAAACAAATGAATGCCAAGTGTTTTCTCTAATATAAGGAGTCTGGGATGGGGAGCATGGGAGGAAGAGATGAACTCTAGATAGGGGAGAGGAGTGGGAAGGGAAGGGAGGGGGCAGGGGGTTAGAAATGATGGTGGAATGTGATGGACGTCGTTATCCAAAGTACACATATGAAAACATAAGTTGGTGTGAATATACTTTATCTAGAACCAGAGTTGTGAATAATTGTACATTCTGCTGTCATATACAAAAAATTTAATAATTAAAATAAAATAAAATTGATAGAATACAGAGAATAGTAGTTACCAGAGCCCGGGAAGGGCATAGGGGAGGGACCATGGCAAGAGGATGGTTAATAGGTATGGGGGTGCTCTTGGATAAGAGAAATGACTTACTTTTAGTATTCCACAGCATGGCAGGATCTCTGTGACTGACAACAACATGAAATATTTCAAAATACCTGATTGGGGGTGTATCTCAGTGGTAGAATAATTGCTGAGTATGTACAATGCCCTGGGTGCAATCCTCAGTACTGGAAGGGGGAAACCTGATAGGGTTTTGAACGTTCCCAAAACTAAGGAGTGATACATGTGTGAGTGACATATATGCC
This sequence comes from Urocitellus parryii, assembly GCF_045843805.1. Taxonomy (NCBI): domain Eukaryota; kingdom Metazoa; phylum Chordata; class Mammalia; order Rodentia; family Sciuridae; genus Urocitellus; species Urocitellus parryii. Next base: position 135,891,654 of record NC_135535.1, on the reverse strand, counting down.
AATTACCCTGATCTGATCATTACGCTTGGAACACAAGGATTAAGATGCCACAATGAAAACAACCCAATAATTCAATGAACCCATCCACACTACGGGGCAAATGGCAAAGTACCCCTTAATGTGTTCTGATGAAAGAGAAACTAAACTAGACTTTGGGAGGAAAGACCTGGGTTCTTGTTCGGTAATCCTTTTTTTTTTTTTTTTTTTTTTTTTTGGTACAGGGAATTGAACACAGGGGCACTCAACCAACCACTAAGTCACATCCCCAGCCATATTTTGTATTTTATATATATATATTTGATTTTGAGACAGGGTCTCACAGAGTTGCTTAGTGCCTCTCTAAGTTGCTGAGGCAGGCTTTGAACTCACGATCTTCCTGTCTCAGCCCCCAGAGTGGCTGGGCTGTCATCCTCTCTTTTATTTTAGTAGTCATTTTACCTACAGAGGCCTCAAGCCCATATTAGCAAACTTAGGTTAATTTTATCTGCTCCCTGTATTTCACAGTAATGTTTGGGAACTCACGATTGTAGTGGTTAGAAACACTGAAGACCTTTAGTTATTTTTGTCTTTACACTTTTTTTTTTCCTTTTTCAAGTCTTTACTACATATACAGCACAATTCTGACAAAATAGGAAACACAGGGCACGGTCCTGTTCCCTGGAACTTAAGGAATCTGGGTAAAGAAACCATGAAACTCCTGGAAGGTAATCCACTGTGAAGGTCCCCCAGAGGCAATAAGCTGGAATACAAAGGGAAGATTTTACTGAAGTTGCAACAGGGGTTCACTGGATGCTTTGACTACAACCCTTGTCGCTTTGAAACCTACATGTTTGTTTCTCTTTTCCCCAACCTTCTCCTCCCTGATCTTCTTTGCCCTAACCTTCTCCTCCTGATTTTCTTTCCCCTACCCTTCTCCTCCCTGATCTTCTGTTTTTCTTTTCCCTAAACTTCTCCTCCCTGTTCTTTTCCCCCTCCCTGGTCTCCTCCTCTGGGCTCTTCTTCTCTTTCCTCCCCTCTTATGCAACATGCCCCACATTACATCATTCCCTACAGCTTGGTTGTCATAAATCTGTTTATTTTATTCCTGTCTTGCTGGCTCTTTATTTCTGCTTTTGAAAAACCAGGCTCTACCTCAGAGCAAAGCCTTCCAAGGAAGGGACATGAGCTTTGTTTTTAGAAAAACCCACAGAGCACACTTAGGCATGTTCCCATCCTGCTAAATTGTTTATCTACAAATAACAGGAGAGGTCTGCTGGGCCATGTGTCCTTGACTCAGTCAGGCTAGGTGGGGACCCCTAGCAACTCCTTAGCAGCCACCAATCAGCATGAGACAGGGAAATACCTGGGATGCCAGATGACCCTCCCAGTAGTTTATGGTATTGGGAAACCATGTAGTTCAGCAGGAACACCCCTCTTGGCATAAACCAATCAGTTCAAATGAATCCCCCTCTTGTAGTAACCAATCATCATACCCAACTTGTTCCCACCAGTGAATATGCTAATCATGTTTTAGAGTTGTTATTTGATTTTCACTCAGTGTATAATGATTTGCCAAGAGATGCTATGATGTATGTGTGGCTCCCTGCCTTCTCCAAAGAATGTATAAAACAGCTGCAAACCCTGGGCTCGGGGCCTCTCAGCATCACCAGTTGCTGTGTGTGCACAGAGGACCCAGCTAGTTCACAATAGACACTTCTTTGCTGCTTACATTGATCTTGGTCTCTGGTGTTCTTTTGGGGGTCCAGAATTCAAGCATAAAACCTCGCTTCTCCTCTCTCCCCTTTTCCCTATCTAAAGCTCATCTATTTTTCCCATGCTCCCCACACCCCGTCCCCATTATAAATCATCATCCTTGTATCAGACAATACATTCAGCATTTGGATTTTTAGGGTCTGCTTACTTCATTCAGCATTTTATTCTCCAACTTCATCCATTTACTTGCAAATGCCATGATTTTTTTTCTCCTTTAATGCTGAGTGATATTCCATTGTGTATATATGCCACATTTTCTTCATCCATTCATCTGATGAAGGGTATATCTAGGTTAGTACCACAATGTAGCTATTGTGAATTGTGCTGCTGTAAACATTAATGTGGCTGTGTCCTTGTAATATACTACTTCTAAGACCTTTGGGTATAAACCGAGGAGCGGGATACCTGGATCCAATGGTGGTTCTGTTATGAGTTTTCCAAGGAATCTCAATACTGCTTTCCATATTGGCTGCACCAATTTTCAGTCCCACCAGCAATGTGCAAAGGTGCCTTTTCCCCCCACTTTCTTGCGAAAAATTATTGTTGTTTTTATCCTTAAGAGCTGCCAGAGATGTTGAGCATTTTTTCATATATTTGTTGATTGATTGTATATCATTTTCTGAGAAATGTCTGTTCAGTTATTTGGCCTATTTATTCATTGGGATAGGTGTTTTGTCGGTATTAAGAGTTTTGAGTTCTTTATATAGATTTATATATATATTTATATAGGTGGCTGCTCTATCTGATTTGTGTGTAGTAAAAATTTCCTCCTATTCTGTAGCCTCTCTGTTCACCTCACTTATTTTTTCTTTTGCTGCAAAGAAGATTTTTAGTTGGAATCCATCTGATTTATTGATTCTTGATTTTATTTCTTGCACTATAGCAGTCTTATTATGGAAGTTGGGGCCTAATCTCACATGATGAAGATTGGAGCCTACTTTTTCTTCTGTTAGACCCAAGGTCTCTGGCTTAATTCCTAGATCCTAGTTCCACTCTGGATTGAGTTTTGTGTATGGTGAGAGACTGGGGTTTTAGTTTCCTTTTGTTGCCTATGGATTTCCAGTTTTCCCAGCACCATTTGTTGAAGAGGCTATCTTTTCTCCAAAGTATGTTTTGGGCACCTTTGTCTGATAGAAGATCATTGTAATTTAGTTGGTTAGTTCCCAAATGCCAATGTCTCGGCTTGGCACAGAATCAGGAGCCACCACACAGCTTTGTAGGTTCAAACAGCAATTCTTTATTCCCGATCTCACACCAGCCTACACACACGCTCAGGGGAAATCCAAATCTGCCCTCCCAATTCACCTACTCCACGAGGCTCTTTCCAAATCCCATTTTACTCTCACAAGAACTCAACGGGAACAAGCAGCAGGAACACCCTAATCCCAGCAGCAATAATCTTCAACCTCCAACTTCCCTAAAACTCCTATTGTCACGCCCTAAACCCAAGGACGGGGATACTTCCTGCAGGAATACACCCTAATCCTGGATCCACCCTGATGATTGAGCAGGGTCACCTTTCTCAAACACACAAGCAAGGTAGCAGCAAATTTCCAAGGCAAGTCCATTTAACTTAGGGTACACTGGCAAGGATACGATGCGTCATTCCTACTTGGTAATGGCTCTCAGCAGTTAGTCTCCATGTCCTCTATTCTGTACCATTGGTCTACCAGTCTGTTTATATACACAAGGGAATGTTACTCAGCAATAAAAGAGAATACCATCATGGCATTTGCAGGTAAATGGGTGGAGATGGAGGAGATGATGCAAAGTGAAGTCAGCCCATCCCAAACAAATGAATGCCAAGTGTTTTCTCTAATATAAGGAGTCTGGGATGGGGAGCATGGGAGGAAGAGATGAACTCTAGATAGGGGAGAGGAGTGGGAAGGGAAGGGAGGGGGCAGGGGGTTAGAAATGATGGTGGAATGTGATGGACGTCGTTATCCAAAGTACACATATGAAAACATAAGTTGGTGTGAATATACTTTATCTAGAACCAGAGTTGTGAATAATTGTACATTCTGCTGTCATATACAAAAAATTTAATAATTAAAATAAAATAAAATTGATAGAATACAGAGAATAGTAGTTACCAGAGCCCGGGAAGGGCATAGGGGAGGGACCATGGCAAGAGGATGGTTAATAGGTATGGGGGTGCTCTTGGATAAGAGAAATGACTTACTTTTAGTATTCCACAGCATGGCAGGATCTCTGTGACTGACAACAACATGAAATATTTCAAAATACCTGATTGGGGGTGTATCTCAGTGGTAGAATAATTGCTGAGTATGTACAATGCCCTGGGTGCAATCCTCAGTACTGGAAGGGGGAAACCTGATAGGGTTTTGAACGTTCCCAAAACTAAGGAGTGATACATGTGTGAGTGACATATATGCCAATTACCCTGATCTGATCATTACGCTTGGAACACAAGGATTAAGATGCCACAATGAAAACAACCCAATAATTCAATGAACCCATCCACACTACGGGGCAAATGGCAAAGTACCCCTTAATGTGTTCTGATGAAAGAGAAACTAAACTAGACTTTGGGAGGAAAGACCTGGGTTCTTGTTCGGTAATCCTTTTTTTTTTTTTTTTTTTTTTTTTTGGTACAGGGAATTGAACACAGGGGCACTCAACCAACCACTAAGTCACATCCCCAGCCATATTTTGTATTTTATATATATATATTTGATTTTGAGACAGGGTCTCACAGAGTTGCTTAGTGCCTCTCTAAGTTGCTGAGGCAGGCTTTGAACTCACGATCTTCCTGTCTCAGCCCCCAGAGTGGCTGGGCTGTCATCCTCTCTTTTATTTTAGTAGTCATTTTACCTACAGAGGCCTCAAGCCCATATTAGCAAACTTAGGTTAATTTTATCTGCTCCCTGTATTTCACAGTAATGTTTGGGAACTCACGATTGTAGTGGTTAGAAACACTGAAGACCTTTAGTTATTTTTGTCTTTACACTTTTTTTTTTCCTTTTTCAAGTCTTTACTACATATACAGCACAATTCTGACAAAATAGGAAACACAGGGCACGGTCCTGTTCCCTGGAACTTAAGGAATCTGGGTAAAGAAACCATGAAACTCCTGGAAGGTAATCCACTGTGAAGGTCCCCCAGAGGCAATAAGCTGGAATACAAAGGGAAGATTTTACTGAAGTTGCAACAGGGGTTCACTGGATGCTTTGACTACAACCCTTGTCGCTTTGAAACCTACATGTTTGTTTCTCTTTTCCCCAACCTTCTCCTCCCTGATCTTCTTTGCCCTAACCTTCTCCTCCTGATTTTCTTTCCCCTACCCTTCTCCTCCCTGATCTTCTGTTTTTCTTTTCCCTAAACTTCTCCTCCCTGTTCTTTTCCCCCTCCCTGGTCTCCTCCTCTGGGCTCTTCTTCTCTTTCCTCCCCTCTTATGCAACATGCCCCACATTACATCATTCCCTACAGCTTGGTTGTCATAAATCTGTTTATTTTATTCCTGTCTTGCTGGCTCTTTATTTCTGCTTTTGAAAAACCAGGCTCTACCTCAGAGCAAAGCCTTCCAAGGAAGGGACATGAGCTTTGTTTTTAGAAAAACCCACAGAGCACACTTAGGCATGTTCCCATCCTGCTAAATTGTTTATCTACAAATAACAGGAGAGGTCTGCTGGGCCATGTGTCCTTGACTCAGTCAGGCTAGGTGGGGACCCCTAGCAACTCCTTAGCAGCCACCAATCAGCATGAGACAGGGAAATACCTGGGATGCCAGATGACCCTCCCAGTAGTTTATGGTATTGGGAAACCATGTAGTTCAGCAGGAACACCCCTCTTGGCATAAACCAATCAGTTCAAATGAATCCCCCTCTTGTAGTAACCAATCATCATACCCAACTTGTTCCCACCAGTGAATATGCTAATCATGTTTTAGAGTTGTTATTTGATTTTCACTCAGTGTATAATGATTTGCCAAGAGATGCTATGATGTATGTGTGGCTCCCTGCCTTCTCCAAAGAATGTATAAAACAGCTGCAAACCCTGGGCTCGGGGCCTCTCAGCATCACCAGTTGCTGTGTGTGCACAGAGGACCCAGCTAGTTCACAATAGACACTTCTTTGCTGCTTACATTGATCTTGGTCTCTGGTGTTCTTTTGGGGGTCCAGAATTCAAGCATAAAACCTCGCTTCTCCTCTCTCCCCTTTTCCCTATCTAAAGCTCATCTATTTTTCCCATGCTCCCCACACCCCGTCCCCATTATAAATCATCATCCTTGTATCAGACAATACATTCAGCATTTGGATTTTTAGGGTCTGCTTACTTCATTCAGCATTTTATTCTCCAACTTCATCCATTTACTTGCAAATGCCATGATTTTTTTTCTCCTTTAATGCTGAGTGATATTCCATTGTGTATATATGCCACATTTTCTTCATCCATTCATCTGATGAAGGGTATATCTAGGTTAGTACCACAATGTAGCTATTGTGAATTGTGCTGCTGTAAACATTAATGTGGCTGTGTCCTTGTAATATACTACTTCTAAGACCTTTGGGTATAAACCGAGGAGCGGGATACCTGGATCCAATGGTGGTTCTGTTATGAGTTTTCCAAGGAATCTCAATACTGCTTTCCATATTGGCTGCACCAATTTTCAGTCCCACCAGCAATGTGCAAAGGTGCCTTTTCCCCCCACTTTCTTGCGAAAAATTATTGTTGTTTTTATCCTTAAGAGCTGCCAGAGATGTTGAGCATTTTTTCATATATTTGTTGATTGATTGTATATCATTTTCTGAGAAATGTCTGTTCAGTTATTTGGCCTATTTATTCATTGGGATAGGTGTTTTGTCGGTATTAAGAGTTTTGAGTTCTTTATATAGATTTATATATATATTTATATAGGTGGCTGCTCTATCTGATTTGTGTGTAGTAAAAATTTCCTCCTATTCTGTAGCCTCTCTGTTCACCTCACTTATTTTTTCTTTTGCTGCAAAGAAGATTTTTAGTTGGAATCCATCTGATTTATTGATTCTTGATTTTATTTCTTGCACTATAGCAGTCTTATTATGGAAGTTGGGGCCTAATCTCACATGATGAAGATTGGAGCCTACTTTTTCTTCTGTTAGACCCAAGGTCTCTGGCTTAATTCCTAGATCCTAGTTCCACTCTGGATTGAGTTTTGTGTATGGTGAGAGACTGGGGTTTTAGTTTCCTTTTGTTGCCTATGGATTTCCAGTTTTCCCAGCACCATTTGTTGAAGAGGCTATCTTTTCTCCAAAGTATGTTTTGGGCACCTTTGTCTGATAGAAGATCATTGTAATTTAGTTGGTTAGTTCCCAAATGCCAATGTCTCGGCTTGGCACAGAATCAGGAGCCACCACACAGCTTTGTAGGTTCAAACAGCAATTCTTTATTCCCGATCTCACACCAGCCTACACACACGCTCAGGGGAAATCCAAATCTGCCCTCCCAATTCACCTACTCCACGAGGCTCTTTCCAAATCCCATTTTACTCTCACAAGAACTCAACGGGAACAAGCAGCAGGAACACCCTAATCCCAGCAGCAATAATCTTCAACCTCCAACTTCCCTAAAACTCCTATTGTCACGCCCTAAACCCAAGGACGGGGATACTTCCTGCAGGAATACACCCTAATCCTGGATCCACCCTGATGATTGAGCAGGGTCACCTTTCTCAAACACACAAGCAAGGTAGCAGCAAATTTCCAAGGCAAGTCCATTTAACTTAGGGTACACTGGCAAGGATACGATGCGTCATTCCTACTTGGTAATGGCTCTCAGCAGTTAGTCTCCATGTCCTCTATTCTGTACCATTGGTCTACCAGTCTGTTTATATACACAAGGGAATGTTACTCAGCAATAAAAGAGAATACCATCATGGCATTTGCAGGTAAATGGGTGGAGATGGAGGAGATGATGCAAAGTGAAGTCAGCCCATCCCAAACAAATGAATGCCAAGTGTTTTCTCTAATATAAGGAGTCTGGGATGGGGAGCATGGGAGGAAGAGATGAACTCTAGATAGGGGAGAGGAGTGGGAAGGGAAGGGAGGGGGCAGGGGGTTAGAAATGATGGTGGAATGTGATGGACGTCGTTATCCAAAGTACACATATGAAAACATAAGTTGGTGTGAATATACTTTATCTAGAACCAGAGTTGTGAATAATTGTACATTCTGCTGTCATATACAAAAAATTTAATAATTAAAATAAAATAAAATTGATAGAATACAGAGAATAGTAGTTACCAGAGCCCGGGAAGGGCATAGGGGAGGGACCATGGCAAGAGGATGGTTAATAGGTATGGGGGTGCTCTTGGATAAGAGAAATGACTTACTTTTAGTATTCCACAGCATGGCAGGATCTCTGTGACTGACAACAACATGAAATATTTCAAAATACCTGATTGGGGGTGTATCTCAGTGGTAGAATAATTGCTGAGTATGTACAATGCCCTGGGTGCAATCCTCAGTACTGGAAGGGGGAAACCTGATAGGGTTTTGAACGTTCCCAAAACTAAGGAGTGATACATGTGTGAGTGACATATATGCCAATTACCCTGATCTGATCATTACGCTTGGAACACAAGGATTAAGATGCCACAATGAAAACAACCCAATAATTCAATGAACCCATCCACACTACGGGGCAAATGGCAAAGTACCCCTTAATGTGTTCTGATGAAAGAGAAACTAAACTAGACTTTGGGAGGAAAGACCTGGGTTCTTGTTCGGTAATCCTTTTTTTTTTTTTTTTTTTTTTTTTTGGTACAGGGAATTGAACACAGGGGCACTCAACCAACCACTAAGTCACATCCCCAGCCATATTTTGTATTTTATATATATATATTTGATTTTGAGACAGGGTCTCACAGAGTTGCTTAGTGCCTCTCTAAGTTGCTGAGGCAGGCTTTGAACTCACGATCTTCCTGTCTCAGCCCCCAGAGTGGCTGGGCTGTCATCCTCTCTTTTATTTTAGTAGTCATTTTACCTACAGAGGCCTCAAGCCCATATTAGCAAACTTAGGTTAATTTTATCTGCTCCCTGTATTTCACAGTAATGTTTGGGAACTCACGATTGTAGTGGTTAGAAACACTGAAGACCTTTAGTTATTTTTGTCTTTACACTTTTTTTTTTCCTTTTTCAAGTCTTTACTACATATACAGCACAATTCTGACAAAATAGGAAACACAGGGCACGGTCCTGTTCCCTGGAACTTAAGGAATCTGGGTAAAGAAACCATGAAACTCCTGGAAGGTAATCCACTGTGAAGGTCCCCCAGAGGCAATAAGCTGGAATACAAAGGGAAGATTTTACTGAAGTTGCAACAGGGGTTCACTGGATGCTTTGACTACAACCCTTGTCGCTTTGAAACCTACATGTTTGTTTCTCTTTTCCCCAACCTTCTCCTCCCTGATCTTCTTTGCCCTAACCTTCTCCTCCTGATTTTCTTTCCCCTACCCTTCTCCTCCCTGATCTTCTGTTTTTCTTTTCCCTAAACTTCTCCTCCCTGTTCTTTTCCCCCTCCCTGGTCTCCTCCTCTGGGCTCTTCTTCTCTTTCCTCCCCTCTTATGCAACATGCCCCACATTACATCATTCCCTACAGCTTGGTTGTCATAAATCTGTTTATTTTATTCCTGTCTTGCTGGCTCTTTATTTCTGCTTTTGAAAAACCAGGCTCTACCTCAGAGCAAAGCCTTCCAAGGAAGGGACATGAGCTTTGTTTTTAGAAAAACCCACAGAGCACACTTAGGCATGTTCCCATCCTGCTAAATTGTTTATCTACAAATAACAGGAGAGGTCTGCTGGGCCATGTGTCCTTGACTCAGTCAGGCTAGGTGGGGACCCCTAGCAACTCCTTAGCAGCCACCAATCAGCATGAGACAGGGAAATACCTGGGATGCCAGATGACCCTCCCAGTAGTTTATGGTATTGGGAAACCATGTAGTTCAGCAGGAACACCCCTCTTGGCATAAACCAATCAGTTCAAATGAATCCCCCTCTTGTAGTAACCAATCATCATACCCAACTTGTTCCCACCAGTGAATATGCTAATCATGTTTTAGAGTTGTTATTTGATTTTCACTCAGTGTATAATGATTTGCCAAGAGATGCTATGATGTATGTGTGGCTCCCTGCCTTCTCCAAAGAATGTATAAAACAGCTGCAAACCCTGGGCTCGGGGCCTCTCAGCATCACCAGTTGCTGTGTGTGCACAGAGGACCCAGCTAGTTCACAATAGACACTTCTTTGCTGCTTACATTGATCTTGGTCTCTGGTGTTCTTTTGGGGGTCCAGAATTCAAGCATAAAACCTCGCTTCTCCTCTCTCCCCTTTTCCCTATCTAAAGCTCATCTATTTTTCCCATGCTCCCCACACCCCGTCCCCATTATAAATCATCATCCTTGTATCAGACAATACATTCAGCATTTGGATTTTTAGGGTCTGCTTACTTCATTCAGCATTTTATTCTCCAACTTCATCCATTTACTTGCAAATGCCATGATTTTTTTTCTCCTTTAATGCTGAGTGATATTCCATTGTGTATATATGCCACATTTTCTTCATCCATTCATCTGATGAAGGGTATATCTAGGTTAGTACCACAATGTAGCTATTGTGAATTGTGCTGCTGTAAACATTAATGTGGCTGTGTCCTTGTAATATACTACTTCTAAGACCTTTGGGTATAAACCGAGGAGCGGGATACCTGGATCCAATGGTGGTTCTGTTATGAGTTTTCCAAGGAATCTCAATACTGCTTTCCATATTGGCTGCACCAATTTTCAGTCCCACCAGCAATGTGCAAAGGTGCCTTTTCCCCCCACTTTCTTGCGAAAAATTATTGTTGTTTTTATCCTTAAGAGCTGCCAGAGATGTTGAGCATTTTTTCATATATTTGTTGATTGATTGTATATCATTTTCTGAGAAATGTCTGTTCAGTTATTTGGCCTATTTATTCATTGGGATAGGTGTTTTGTCGGTATTAAGAGTTTTGAGTTCTTTATATAGATTTATATATATATTTATATAGGTGGCTGCTCTATCTGATTTGTGTGTAGTAAAAATTTCCTCCTATTCTGTAGCCTCTCTGTTCACCTCACTTATTTTTTCTTTTGCTGCAAAGAAGATTTTTAGTTGGAATCCATCTGATTTATTGATTCTTGATTTTATTTCTTGCACTATAGCAGTCTTATTATGGAAGTTGGGGCCTAATCTCACATGATGAAGATTGGAGCCTACTTTTTCTTCTGTTAGACCCAAGGTCTCTGGCTTAATTCCTAGATCCTAGTTCCACTCTGGATTGAGTTTTGTGTATGGTGAGAGACTGGGGTTTTAGTTTCCTTTTGTTGCCTATGGATTTCCAGTTTTCCCAGCACCATTTGTTGAAGAGGCTATCTTTTCTCCAAAGTATGTTTTGGGCACCTTTGTCTGATAGAAGATCATTGTAATTTAGTTGGTTAGTTCCCAAATGCCAATGTCTCGGCTTGGCACAGAATCAGGAGCCACCACACAGCTTTGTAGGTTCAAACAGCAATTCTTTATTCCCGATCTCACACCAGCCTACACACACGCTCAGGGGAAATCCAAATCTGCCCTCCCAATTCACCTACTCCACGAGGCTCTTTCCAAATCCCATTTTACTCTCACAAGAACTCAACGGGAACAAGCAGCAGGAACACCCTAATCCCAGCAGCAATAATCTTCAACCTCCAACTTCCCTAAAACTCCTATTGTCACGCCCTAAACCCAAGGACGGGGATACTTCCTGCAGGAATACACCCTAATCCTGGATCCACCCTGATGATTGAGCAGGGTCACCTTTCTCAAACACACAAGCAAGGTAGCAGCAAATTTCCAAGGCAAGTCCATTTAACTTAGGGTACACTGGCAAGGATACGATGCGTCATTCCTACTTGGTAATGGCTCTCAGCAGTTAGTCTCCATGTCCTCTATTCTGTACCATTGGTCTACCAGTCTGTTTATATACACAAGGGAATGTTACTCAGCAATAAAAGAGAATACCATCATGGCATTTGCAGGTAAATGGGTGGAGATGGAGGAGATGATGCAAAGTGAAGTCAGCCCATCCCAAACAAATGAATGCCAAGTGTTTTCTCTAATATAAGGAGTCTGGGATGGGGAGCATGGGAGGAAGAGATGAACTCTAGATAGGGGAGAGGAGTGGGAAGGGAAGGGAGGGGGCAGGGGGTTAGAAATGATGGTGGAATGTGATGGACGTCGTTATCCAAAGTACACATATGAAAACATAAGTTGGTGTGAATATACTTTATCTAGAACCAGAGTTGTGAATAATTGTACATTCTGCTGTCATATACAAAAAATTTAATAATTAAAATAAAATAAAATTGATAGAATACAGAGAATAGTAGTTACCAGAGCCCGGGAAGGGCATAGGGGAGGGACCATGGCAAGAGGATGGTTAATAGGTATGGGGGTGCTCTTGGATAAGAGAAATGACTTACTTTTAGTATTCCACAGCATGGCAGGATCTCTGTGACTGACAACAACATGAAATATTTCAAAATACCTGATTGGGGGTGTATCTCAGTGGTAGAATAATTGCTGAGTATGTACAATGCCCTGGGTGCAATCCTCAGTACTGGAAGGGGGAAACCTGATAGGGTTTTGAACGTTCCCAAAACTAAGGAGTGATACATGTGTGAGTGACATATATGCCAATTACCCTGATCTGATCATTACGCTTGGAACACAAGGATTAAGATGCCACAATGAAAACAACCCAATAATTCAATGAACCCATCCACACTACGGGGCAAATGGCAAAGTACCCCTTAATGTGTTCTGATGAAAGAGAAACTAAACTAGACTTTGGGAGGAAAGACCTGGGTTCTTGTTCGGTAATCCTTTTTTTTTTTTTTTTTTTTTTTTTTGGTACAGGGAATTGAACACAGGGGCACTCAACCAACCACTAAGTCACATCCCCAGCCATATTTTGTATTTTATATATATATATTTGATTTTGAGACAGGGTCTCACAGAGTTGCTTAGTGCCTCTCTAAGTTGCTGAGGCAGGCTTTGAACTCACGATCTTCCTGTCTCAGCCCCCAGAGTGGCTGGGCTGTCATCCTCTCTTTTATTTTAGTAGTCATTTTACCTACAGAGGCCTCAAGCCCATATTAGCAAACTTAGGTTAATTTTATCTGCTCCCTGTATTTCACAGTAATGTTTGGGAACTCACGATTGTAGTGGTTAGAAACACTGAAGACCTTTAGTTATTTTTGTCTTTACACTTTTTTTTTTCCTTTTTCAAGTCTTTACTACATATACAGCACAATTCTGACAAAATAGGAAACACAGGGCACGGTCCTGTTCCCTGGAACTTAAGGAATCTGGGTAAAGAAACCATGAAACTCCTGGAAGGTAATCCACTGTGAAGGTCCCCCAGAGGCAATAAGCTGGAATACAAAGGGAAGATTTTACTGAAGTTGCAACAGGGGTTCACTGGATGCTTTGACTACAACCCTTGTCGCTTTGAAACCTACATGTTTGTTTCTCTTTTCCCCAACCTTCTCCTCCCTGATCTTCTTTGCCCTAACCTTCTCCTCCTGATTTTCTTTCCCCTACCCTTCTCCTCCCTGATCTTCTGTTTTTCTTTTCCCTAAACTTCTCCTCCCTGTTCTTTTCCCCCTCCCTGGTCTCCTCCTCTGGGCTCTTCTTCTCTTTCCTCCCCTCTTATGCAACATGCCCCACATTACATCATTCCCTACAGCTTGGTTGTCATAAATCTGTTTATTTTATTCCTGTCTTGCTGGCTCTTTATTTCTGCTTTTGAAAAACCAGGCTCTACCTCAGAGCAAAGCCTTCCAAGGAAGGGACATGAGCTTTGTTTTTAGAAAAACCCACAGAGCACACTTAGGCATGTTCCCATCCTGCTAAATTGTTTATCTACAAATAACAGGAGAGGTCTGCTGGGCCATGTGTCCTTGACTCAGTCAGGCTAGGTGGGGACCCCTAGCAACTCCTTAGCAGCCACCAATCAGCATGAGACAGGGAAATACCTGGGATGCCAGATGACCCTCCCAGTAGTTTATGGTATTGGGAAACCATGTAGTTCAGCAGGAACACCCCTCTTGGCATAAACCAATCAGTTCAAATGAATCCCCCTCTTGTAGTAACCAATCATCATACCCAACTTGTTCCCACCAGTGAATATGCTAATCATGTTTTAGAGTTGTTATTTGATTTTCACTCAGTGTATAATGATTTGCCAAGAGATGCTATGATGTATGTGTGGCTCCCTGCCTTCTCCAAAGAATGTATAAAACAGCTGCAAACCCTGGGCTCGGGGCCTCTCAGCATCACCAGTTGCTGTGTGTGCACAGAGGACCCAGCTAGTTCACAATAGACACTTCTTTGCTGCTTACATTGATCTTGGTCTCTGGTGTTCTTTTGGGGGTCCAGAATTCAAGCATAAAACCTCGCTTCTCCTCTCTCCCCTTTTCCCTATCTAAAGCTCATCTATTTTTCCCATGCTCCCCACACCCCGTCCCCATTATAAATCATCATCCTTGTATCAGACAATACATTCAGCATTTGGATTTTTAGGGTCTGCTTACTTCATTCAGCATTTTATTCTCCAACTTCATCCATTTACTTGCAAATGCCATGATTTTTTTTCTCCTTTAATGCTGAGTGATATTCCATTGTGTATATATGCCACATTTTCTTCATCCATTCATCTGATGAAGGGTATATCTAGGTTAGTACCACAATGTAGCTATTGTGAATTGTGCTGCTGTAAACATTAATGTGGCTGTGTCCTTGTAATATACTACTTCTAAGACCTTTGGGTATAAACCGAGGAGCGGGATACCTGGATCCAATGGTGGTTCTGTTATGAGTTTTCCAAGGAATCTCAATACTGCTTTCCATATTGGCTGCACCAATTTTCAGTCCCACCAGCAATGTGCAAAGGTGCCTTTTCCCCCCACTTTCTTGCGAAAAATTATTGTTGTTTTTATCCTTAAGAGCTGCCAGAGATGTTGAGCATTTTTTCATATATTTGTTGATTGATTGTATATCATTTTCTGAGAAATGTCTGTTCAGTTATTTGGCCTATTTATTCATTGGGATAGGTGTTTTGTCGGTATTAAGAGTTTTGAGTTCTTTATATAGATTTATATATATATTTATATAGGTGGCTGCTCTATCTGATTTGTGTGTAGTAAAAATTTCCTCCTATTCTGTAGCCTCTCTGTTCACCTCACTTATTTTTTCTTTTGCTGCAAAGAAGATTTTTAGTTGGAATCCATCTGATTTATTGATTCTTGATTTTATTTCTTGCACTATAGCAGTCTTATTATGGAAGTTGGGGCCTAATCTCACATGATGAAGATTGGAGCCTACTTTTTCTTCTGTTAGACCCAAGGTCTCTGGCTTAATTCCTAGATCCTAGTTCCACTCTGGATTGAGTTTTGTGTATGGTGAGAGACTGGGGTTTTAGTTTCCTTTTGTTGCCTATGGATTTCCAGTTTTCCCAGCACCATTTGTTGAAGAGGCTATCTTTTCTCCAAAGTATGTTTTGGGCACCTTTGTCTGATAGAAGATCATTGTAATTTAGTTGGTTAGTTCCCAAATGCCAATGTCTCGGCTTGGCACAGAATCAGGAGCCACCACACAGCTTTGTAGGTTCAAACAGCAATTCTTTATTCCCGATCTCACACCAGCCTACACACACGCTCAGGGGAAATCCAAATCTGCCCTCCCAATTCACCTACTCCACGAGGCTCTTTCCAAATCCCATTTTACTCTCACAAGAACTCAACGGGAACAAGCAGCAGGAACACCCTAATCCCAGCAGCAATAATCTTCAACCTCCAACTTCCCTAAAACTCCTATTGTCACGCCCTAAACCCAAGGACGGGGATACTTCCTGCAGGAATACACCCTAATCCTGGATCCACCCTGATGATTGAGCAGGGTCACCTTTCTCAAACACACAAGCAAGGTAGCAGCAAATTTCCAAGGCAAGTCCATTTAACTTAGGGTACACTGGCAAGGATACGATGCGTCATTCCTACTTGGTAATGGCTCTCAGCAGTTAGTCTCCATGTCCTCTATTCTGTACCATTGGTCTACCAGTCTGTTTATATACACAAGGGAATGTTACTCAGCAATAAAAGAGAATACCATCATGGCATTTGCAGGTAAATGGGTGGAGATGGAGGAGATGATGCAAAGTGAAGTCAGCCCATCCCAAACAAATGAATGCCAAGTGTTTTCTCTAATATAAGGAGTCTGGGATGGGGAGCATGGGAGGAAGAGATGAACTCTAGATAGGGGAGAGGAGTGGGAAGGGAAGGGAGGGGGCAGGGGGTTAGAAATGATGGTGGAATGTGATGGACGTCGTTATCCAAAGTACACATATGAAAACATAAGTTGGTGTGAATATACTTTATCTAGAACCAGAGTTGTGAATAATTGTACATTCTGCTGTCATATACAAAAAATTTAATAATTAAAATAAAATAAAATTGATAGAATACAGAGAATAGTAGTTACCAGAGCCCGGGAAGGGCATAGGGGAGGGACCATGGCAAGAGGATGGTTAATAGGTATGGGGGTGCTCTTGGATAAGAGAAATGACTTACTTTTAGTATTCCACAGCATGGCAGGATCTCTGTGACTGACAACAACATGAAATATTTCAAAATACCTGATTGGGGGTGTATCTCAGTGGTAGAATAATTGCTGAGTATGTACAATGCCCTGGGTGCAATCCTCAGTACTGGAAGGGGGAAACCTGATAGGGTTTTGAACGTTCCCAAAACTAAGGAGTGATACATGTGTGAGTGACATATATGCCAATTACCCTGATCTGATCATTACGCTTGGAACACAAGGATTAAGATGCCACAATGAAAACAACCCAATAATTCAATGAACCCATCCACACTACGGGGCAAATGGCAAAGTACCCCTTAATGTGTTCTGATGAAAGAGAAACTAAACTAGACTTTGGGAGGAAAGACCTGGGTTCTTGTTCGGTAATCCTTTTTTTTTTTTTTTTTTTTTTTTTTGGTACAGGGAATTGAACACAGGGGCACTCAACCAACCACTAAGTCACATCCCCAGCCATATTTTGTATTTTATATATATATATTTGATTTTGAGACAGGGTCTCACAGAGTTGCTTAGTGCCTCTCTAAGTTGCTGAGGCAGGCTTTGAACTCACGATCTTCCTGTCTCAGCCCCCAGAGTGGCTGGGCTGTCATCCTCTCTTTTATTTTAGTAGTCATTTTACCTACAGAGGCCTCAAGCCCATATTAGCAAACTTAGGTTAATTTTATCTGCTCCCTGTATTTCACAGTAATGTTTGGGAACTCACGATTGTAGTGGTTAGAAACACTGAAGACCTTTAGTTATTTTTGTCTTTACACTTTTTTTTTTCCTTTTTCAAGTCTTTACTACATATACAGCACAATTCTGACAAAATAGGAAACACAGGGCACGGTCCTGTTCCCTGGAACTTAAGGAATCTGGGTAAAGAAACCATGAAACTCCTGGAAGGTAATCCACTGTGAAGGTCCCCCAGAGGCAATAAGCTGGAATACAAAGGGAAGATTTTACTGAAGTTGCAACAGGGGTTCACTGGATGCTTTGACTACAACCCTTGTCGCTTTGAAACCTACATGTTTGTTTCTCTTTTCCCCAACCTTCTCCTCCCTGATCTTCTTTGCCCTAACCTTCTCCTCCTGATTTTCTTTCCCCTACCCTTCTCCTCCCTGATCTTCTGTTTTTCTTTTCCCTAAACTTCTCCTCCCTGTTCTTTTCCCCCTCCCTGGTCTCCTCCTCTGGGCTCTTCTTCTCTTTCCTCCCCTCTTATGCAACATGCCCCACATTACATCATTCCCTACAGCTTGGTTGTCATAAATCTGTTTATTTTATTCCTGTCTTGCTGGCTCTTTATTTCTGCTTTTGAAAAACCAGGCTCTACCTCAGAGCAAAGCCTTCCAAGGAAGGGACATGAGCTTTGTTTTTAGAAAAACCCACAGAGCACACTTAGGCATGTTCCCATCCTGCTAAATTGTTTATCTACAAATAACAGGAGAGGTCTGCTGGGCCATGTGTCCTTGACTCAGTCAGGCTAGGTGGGGACCCCTAGCAACTCCTTAGCAGCCACCAATCAGCATGAGACAGGGAAATACCTGGGATGCCAGATGACCCTCCCAGTAGTTTATGGTATTGGGAAACCATGTAGTTCAGCAGGAACACCCCTCTTGGCATAAACCAATCAGTTCAAATGAATCCCCCTCTTGTAGTAACCAATCATCATACCCAACTTGTTCCCACCAGTGAATATGCTAATCATGTTTTAGAGTTGTTATTTGATTTTCACTCAGTGTATAATGATTTGCCAAGAGATGCTATGATGTATGTGTGGCTCCCTGCCTTCTCCAAAGAATGTATAAAACAGCTGCAAACCCTGGGCTCGGGGCCTCTCAGCATCACCAGTTGCTGTGTGTGCACAGAGGACCCAGCTAGTTCACAATAGACACTTCTTTGCTGCTTACATTGATCTTGGTCTCTGGTGTTCTTTTGGGGGTCCAGAATTCAAGCATAAAACCTCGCTTCTCCTCTCTCCCCTTTTCCCTATCTAAAGCTCATCTATTTTTCCCATGCTCCCCACACCCCGTCCCCATTATAAATCATCATCCTTGTATCAGACAATACATTCAGCATTTGGATTTTTAGGGTCTGCTTACTTCATTCAGCATTTTATTCTCCAACTTCATCCATTTACTTGCAAATGCCATGATTTTTTTTCTCCTTTAATGCTGAGTGATATTCCATTGTGTATATATGCCACATTTTCTTCATCCATTCATCTGATGAAGGGTATATCTAGGTTAGTACCACAATGTAGCTATTGTGAATTGTGCTGCTGTAAACATTAATGTGGCTGTGTCCTTGTAATATACTACTTCTAAGACCTTTGGGTATAAACCGAGGAGCGGGATACCTGGATCCAATGGTGGTTCTGTTATGAGTTTTCCAAGGAATCTCAATACTGCTTTCCATATTGGCTGCACCAATTTTCAGTCCCACCAGCAATGTGCAAAGGTGCCTTTTCCCCCCACTTTCTTGCGAAAAATTATTGTTGTTTTTATCCTTAAGAGCTGCCAGAGATGTTGAGCATTTTTTCATATATTTGTTGATTGATTGTATATCATTTTCTGAGAAATGTCTGTTCAGTTATTTGGCCTATTTATTCATTGGGATAGGTGTTTTGTCGGTATTAAGAGTTTTGAGTTCTTTATATAGATTTATATATATATTTATATAGGTGGCTGCTCTATCTGATTTGTGTGTAGTAAAAATTTCCTCCTATTCTGTAGCCTCTCTGTTCACCTCACTTATTTTTTCTTTTGCTGCAAAGAAGATTTTTAGTTGGAATCCATCTGATTTATTGATTCTTGATTTTATTTCTTGCACTATAGCAGTCTTATTATGGAAGTTGGGGCCTAATCTCACATGATGAAGATTGGAGCCTACTTTTTCTTCTGTTAGACCCAAGGTCTCTGGCTTAATTCCTAGATCCTAGTTCCACTCTGGATTGAGTTTTGTGTATGGTGAGAGACTGGGGTTTTAGTTTCCTTTTGTTGCCTATGGATTTCCAGTTTTCCCAGCACCATTTGTTGAAGAGGCTATCTTTTCTCCAAAGTATGTTTTGGGCACCTTTGTCTGATAGAAGATCATTGTAATTTAGTTGGTTAGTTCCCAAATGCCAATGTCTCGGCTTGGCACAGAATCAGGAGCCACCACACAGCTTTGTAGGTTCAAACAGCAATTCTTTATTCCCGATCTCACACCAGCCTACACACACGCTCAGGGGAAATCCAAATCTGCCCTCCCAATTCACCTACTCCACGAGGCTCTTTCCAAATCCCATTTTACTCTCACAAGAACTCAACGGGAACAAGCAGCAGGAACACCCTAATCCCAGCAGCAATAATCTTCAACCTCCAACTTCCCTAAAACTCCTATTGTCACGCCCTAAACCCAAGGACGGGGATACTTCCTGCAGGAATACACCCTAATCCTGGATCCACCCTGATGATTGAGCAGGGTCACCTTTCTCAAACACACAAGCAAGGTAGCAGCAAATTTCCAAGGCAAGTCCATTTAACTTAGGGTACACTGGCAAGGATACGATGCGTCATTCCTACTTGGTAATGGCTCTCAGCAGTTAGTCTCCATGTCCTCTATTCTGTACCATTGGTCTACCAGTCTGTTTATATACACAAGGGAATGTTACTCAGCAATAAAAGAGAATACCATCATGGCATTTGCAGGTAAATGGGTGGAGATGGAGGAGATGATGCAAAGTGAAGTCAGCCCATCCCAAACAAATGAATGCCAAGTGTTTTCTCTAATATAAGGAGTCTGGGATGGGGAGCATGGGAGGAAGAGATGAACTCTAGATAGGGGAGAGGAGTGGGAAGGGAAGGGAGGGGGCAGGGGGTTAGAAATGATGGTGGAATGTGATGGACGTCGTTATCCAAAGTACACATATGAAAACATAAGTTGGTGTGAATATACTTTATCTAGAACCAGAGTTGTGAATAATTGTACATTCTGCTGTCATATACAAAAAATTTAATAATTAAAATAAAATAAAATTGATAGAATACAGAGAATAGTAGTTACCAGAGCCCGGGAAGGGCATAGGGGAGGGACCATGGCAAGAGGATGGTTAATAGGTATGGGGGTGCTCTTGGATAAGAGAAATGACTTACTTTTAGTATTCCACAGCATGGCAGGATCTCTGTGACTGACAACAACATGAAATATTTCAAAATACCTGATTGGGGGTGTATCTCAGTGGTAGAATAATTGCTGAGTATGTACAATGCCCTGGGTGCAATCCTCAGTACTGGAAGGGGGAAACCTGATAGGGTTTTGAACGTTCCCAAAACTAAGGAGTGATACATGTGTGAGTGACATATATGCCAATTACCCTGATCTGATCATTACGCTTGGAACACAAGGATTAAGATGCCACAATGAAAACAACCCAATAATTCAATGAACCCATCCACACTACGGGGCAAATGGCAAAGTACCCCTTAATGTGTTCTGATGAAAGAGAAACTAAACTAGACTTTGGGAGGAAAGACCTGGGTTCTTGTTCGGTAATCCTTTTTTTTTTTTTTTTTTTTTTTTTTGGTACAGGGAATTGAACACAGGGGCACTCAACCAACCACTAAGTCACATCCCCAGCCATATTTTGTATTTTATATATATATATTTGATTTTGAGACAGGGTCTCACAGAGTTGCTTAGTGCCTCTCTAAGTTGCTGAGGCAGGCTTTGAACTCACGATCTTCCTGTCTCAGCCCCCAGAGTGGCTGGGCTGTCATCCTCTCTTTTATTTTAGTAGTCATTTTACCTACAGAGGCCTCAAGCCCATATTAGCAAACTTAGGTTAATTTTATCTGCTCCCTGTATTTCACAGTAATGTTTGGGAACTCACGATTGTAGTGGTTAGAAACACTGAAGACCTTTAGTTATTTTTGTCTTTACACTTTTTTTTTTCCTTTTTCAAGTCTTTACTACATATACAGCACAATTCTGACAAAATAGGAAACACAGGGCACGGTCCTGTTCCCTGGAACTTAAGGAATCTGGGTAAAGAAACCATGAAACTCCTGGAAGGTAATCCACTGTGAAGGTCCCCCAGAGGCAATAAGCTGGAATACAAAGGGAAGATTTTACTGAAGTTGCAACAGGGGTTCACTGGATGCTTTGACTACAACCCTTGTCGCTTTGAAACCTACATGTTTGTTTCTCTTTTCCCCAACCTTCTCCTCCCTGATCTTCTTTGCCCTAACCTTCTCCTCCTGATTTTCTTTCCCCTACCCTTCTCCTCCCTGATCTTCTGTTTTTCTTTTCCCTAAACTTCTCCTCCCTGTTCTTTTCCCCCTCCCTGGTCTCCTCCTCTGGGCTCTTCTTCTCTTTCCTCCCCTCTTATGCAACATGCCCCACATTACATCATTCCCTACAGCTTGGTTGTCATAAATCTGTTTATTTTATTCCTGTCTTGCTGGCTCTTTATTTCTGCTTTTGAAAAACCAGGCTCTACCTCAGAGCAAAGCCTTCCAAGGAAGGGACATGAGCTTTGTTTTTAGAAAAACCCACAGAGCACACTTAGGCATGTTCCCATCCTGCTAAATTGTTTATCTACAAATAACAGGAGAGGTCTGCTGGGCCATGTGTCCTTGACTCAGTCAGGCTAGGTGGGGACCCCTAGCAACTCCTTAGCAGCCACCAATCAGCATGAGACAGGGAAATACCTGGGATGCCAGATGACCCTCCCAGTAGTTTATGGTATTGGGAAACCATGTAGTTCAGCAGGAACACCCCTCTTGGCATAAACCAATCAGTTCAAATGAATCCCCCTCTTGTAGTAACCAATCATCATACCCAACTTGTTCCCACCAGTGAATATGCTAATCATGTTTTAGAGTTGTTATTTGATTTTCACTCAGTGTATAATGATTTGCCAAGAGATGCTATGATGTATGTGTGGCTCCCTGCCTTCTCCAAAGAATGTATAAAACAGCTGCAAACCCTGGGCTCGGGGCCTCTCAGCATCACCAGTTGCTGTGTGTGCACAGAGGACCCAGCTAGTTCACAATAGACACTTCTTTGCTGCTTACATTGATCTTGGTCTCTGGTGTTCTTTTGGGGGTCCAGAATTCAAGCATAAAACCTCGCTTCTCCTCTCTCCCCTTTTCCCTATCTAAAGCTCATCTATTTTTCCCATGCTCCCCACACCCCGTCCCCATTATAAATCATCATCCTTGTATCAGACAATACATTCAGCATTTGGATTTTTAGGGTCTGCTTACTTCATTCAGCATTTTATTCTCCAACTTCATCCATTTACTTGCAAATGCCATGATTTTTTTTCTCCTTTAATGCTGAGTGATATTCCATTGTGTATATATGCCACATTTTCTTCATCCATTCATCTGATGAAGGGTATATCTAGGTTAGTACCACAATGTAGCTATTGTGAATTGTGCTGCTGTAAACATTAATGTGGCTGTGTCCTTGTAATATACTACTTCTAAGACCTTTGGGTATAAACCGAGGAGCGGGATACCTGGATCCAATGGTGGTTCTGTTATGAGTTTTCCAAGGAATCTCAATACTGCTTTCCATATTGGCTGCACCAATTTTCAGTCCCACCAGCAATGTGCAAAGGTGCCTTTTCCCCCCACTTTCTTGCGAAAAATTATTGTTGTTTTTATCCTTAAGAGCTGCCAGAGATGTTGAGCATTTTTTCATATATTTGTTGATTGATTGTATATCATTTTCTGAGAAATGTCTGTTCAGTTATTTGGCCTATTTATTCATTGGGATAGGTGTTTTGTCGGTATTAAGAGTTTTGAGTTCTTTATATAGATTTATATATATATTTATATAGGTGGCTGCTCTATCTGATTTGTGTGTAGTAAAAATTTCCTCCTATTCTGTAGCCTCTCTGTTCACCTCACTTATTTTTTCTTTTGCTGCAAAGAAGATTTTTAGTTGGAATCCATCTGATTTATTGATTCTTGATTTTATTTCTTGCACTATAGCAGTCTTATTATGGAAGTTGGGGCCTAATCTCACATGATGAAGATTGGAGCCTACTTTTTCTTCTGTTAGACCCAAGGTCTCTGGCTTAATTCCTAGATCCTAGTTCCACTCTGGATTGAGTTTTGTGTATGGTGAGAGACTGGGGTTTTAGTTTCCTTTTGTTGCCTATGGATTTCCAGTTTTCCCAGCACCATTTGTTGAAGAGGCTATCTTTTCTCCAAAGTATGTTTTGGGCACCTTTGTCTGATAGAAGATCATTGTAATTTAGTTGGTTAGTTCCCAAATGCCAATGTCTCGGCTTGGCACAGAATCAGGAGCCACCACACAGCTTTGTAGGTTCAAACAGCAATTCTTTATTCCCGATCTCACACCAGCCTACACACACGCTCAGGGGAAATCCAAATCTGCCCTCCCAATTCACCTACTCCACGAGGCTCTTTCCAAATCCCATTTTACTCTCACAAGAACTCAACGGGAACAAGCAGCAGGAACACCCTAATCCCAGCAGCAATAATCTTCAACCTCCAACTTCCCTAAAACTCCTATTGTCACGCCCTAAACCCAAGGACGGGGATACTTCCTGCAGGAATACACCCTAATCCTGGATCCACCCTGATGATTGAGCAGGGTCACCTTTCTCAAACACACAAGCAAGGTAGCAGCAAATTTCCAAGGCAAGTCCATTTAACTTAGGGTACACTGGCAAGGATACGATGCGTCATTCCTACTTGGTAATGGCTCTCAGCAGTTAGTCTCCATGTCCTCTATTCTGTACCATTGGTCTACCAGTCTGTTTATATACACAAGGGAATGTTACTCAGCAATAAAAGAGAATACCATCATGGCATTTGCAGGTAAATGGGTGGAGATGGAGGAGATGATGCAAAGTGAAGTCAGCCCATCCCAAACAAATGAATGCCAAGTGTTTTCTCTAATATAAGGAGTCTGGGATGGGGAGCATGGGAGGAAGAGATGAACTCTAGATAGGGGAGAGGAGTGGGAAGGGAAGGGAGGGGGCAGGGGGTTAGAAATGATGGTGGAATGTGATGGACGTCGTTATCCAAAGTACACATATGAAAACATAAGTTGGTGTGAATATACTTTATCTAGAACCAGAGTTGTGAATAATTGTACATTCTGCTGTCATATACAAAAAATTTAATAATTAAAATAAAATAAAATTGATAGAATACAGAGAATAGTAGTTACCAGAGCCCGGGAAGGGCATAGGGGAGGGACCATGGCAAGAGGATGGTTAATAGGTATGGGGGTGCTCTTGGATAAGAGAAATGACTTACTTTTAGTATTCCACAGCATGGCAGGATCTCTGTGACTGACAACAACATGAAATATTTCAAAATACCTGATTGGGGGTGTATCTCAGTGGTAGAATAATTGCTGAGTATGTACAATGCCCTGGGTGCAATCCTCAGTACTGGAAGGGGGAAACCTGATAGGGTTTTGAACGTTCCCAAAACTAAGGAGTGATACATGTGTGAGTGACATATATGCCAATTACCCTGATCTGATCATTACGCTTGGAACACAAGGATTAAGATGCCACAATGAAAACAACCCAATAATTCAATGAACCCATCCACACTACGGGGCAAATGGCAAAGTACCCCTTAATGTGTTCTGATGAAAGAGAAACTAAACTAGACTTTGGGAGGAAAGACCTGGGTTCTTGTTCGGTAATCCTTTTTTTTTTTTTTTTTTTTTTTTTTGGTACAGGGAATTGAACACAGGGGCACTCAACCAACCACTAAGTCACATCCCCAGCCATATTTTGTATTTTATATATATATATTTGATTTTGAGACAGGGTCTCACAGAGTTGCTTAGTGCCTCTCTAAGTTGCTGAGGCAGGCTTTGAACTCACGATCTTCCTGTCTCAGCCCCCAGAGTGGCTGGGCTGTCATCCTCTCTTTTATTTTAGTAGTCATTTTACCTACAGAGGCCTCAAGCCCATATTAGCAAACTTAGGTTAATTTTATCTGCTCCCTGTATTTCACAGTAATGTTTGGGAACTCACGATTGTAGTGGTTAGAAACACTGAAGACCTTTAGTTATTTTTGTCTTTACACTTTTTTTTTTCCTTTTTCAAGTCTTTACTACATATACAGCACAATTCTGACAAAATAGGAAACACAGGGCACGGTCCTGTTCCCTGGAACTTAAGGAATCTGGGTAAAGAAACCATGAAACTCCTGGAAGGTAATCCACTGTGAAGGTCCCCCAGAGGCAATAAGCTGGAATACAAAGGGAAGATTTTACTGAAGTTGCAACAGGGGTTCACTGGATGCTTTGACTACAACCCTTGTCGCTTTGAAACCTACATGTTTGTTTCTCTTTTCCCCAACCTTCTCCTCCCTGATCTTCTTTGCCCTAACCTTCTCCTCCTGATTTTCTTTCCCCTACCCTTCTCCTCCCTGATCTTCTGTTTTTCTTTTCCCTAAACTTCTCCTCCCTGTTCTTTTCCCCCTCCCTGGTCTCCTCCTCTGGGCTCTTCTTCTCTTTCCTCCCCTCTTATGCAACATGCCCCACATTACATCATTCCCTACAGCTTGGTTGTCATAAATCTGTTTATTTTATTCCTGTCTTGCTGGCTCTTTATTTCTGCTTTTGAAAAACCAGGCTCTACCTCAGAGCAAAGCCTTCCAAGGAAGGGACATGAGCTTTGTTTTTAGAAAAACCCACAGAGCACACTTAGGCATGTTCCCATCCTGCTAAATTGTTTATCTACAAATAACAGGAGAGGTCTGCTGGGCCATGTGTCCTTGACTCAGTCAGGCTAGGTGGGGACCCCTAGCAACTCCTTAGCAGCCACCAATCAGCATGAGACAGGGAAATACCTGGGATGCCAGATGACCCTCCCAGTAGTTTATGGTATTGGGAAACCATGTAGTTCAGCAGGAACACCCCTCTTGGCATAAACCAATCAGTTCAAATGAATCCCCCTCTTGTAGTAACCAATCATCATACCCAACTTGTTCCCACCAGTGAATATGCTAATCATGTTTTAGAGTTGTTATTTGATTTTCACTCAGTGTATAATGATTTGCCAAGAGATGCTATGATGTATGTGTGGCTCCCTGCCTTCTCCAAAGAATGTATAAAACAGCTGCAAACCCTGGGCTCGGGGCCTCTCAGCATCACCAGTTGCTGTGTGTGCACAGAGGACCCAGCTAGTTCACAATAGACACTTCTTTGCTGCTTACATTGATCTTGGTCTCTGGTGTTCTTTTGGGGGTCCAGAATTCAAGCATAAAACCTCGCTTCTCCTCTCTCCCCTTTTCCCTATCTAAAGCTCATCTATTTTTCCCATGCTCCCCACACCCCGTCCCCATTATAAATCATCATCCTTGTATCAGACAATACATTCAGCATTTGGATTTTTAGGGTCTGCTTACTTCATTCAGCATTTTATTCTCCAACTTCATCCATTTACTTGCAAATGCCATGATTTTTTTTCTCCTTTAATGCTGAGTGATATTCCATTGTGTATATATGCCACATTTTCTTCATCCATTCATCTGATGAAGGGTATATCTAGGTTAGTACCACAATGTAGCTATTGTGAATTGTGCTGCTGTAAACATTAATGTGGCTGTGTCCTTGTAATATACTACTTCTAAGACCTTTGGGTATAAACCGAGGAGCGGGATACCTGGATCCAATGGTGGTTCTGTTATGAGTTTTCCAAGGAATCTCAATACTGCTTTCCATATTGGCTGCACCAATTTTCAGTCCCACCAGCAATGTGCAAAGGTGCCTTTTCCCCCCACTTTCTTGCGAAAAATTATTGTTGTTTTTATCCTTAAGAGCTGCCAGAGATGTTGAGCATTTTTTCATATATTTGTTGATTGATTGTATATCATTTTCTGAGAAATGTCTGTTCAGTTATTTGGCCTATTTATTCATTGGGATAGGTGTTTTGTCGGTATTAAGAGTTTTGAGTTCTTTATATAGATTTATATATATATTTATATAGGTGGCTGCTCTATCTGATTTGTGTGTAGTAAAAATTTCCTCCTATTCTGTAGCCTCTCTGTTCACCTCACTTATTTTTTCTTTTGCTGCAAAGAAGATTTTTAGTTGGAATCCATCTGATTTATTGATTCTTGATTTTATTTCTTGCACTATAGCAGTCTTATTATGGAAGTTGGGGCCTAATCTCACATGATGAAGATTGGAGCCTACTTTTTCTTCTGTTAGACCCAAGGTCTCTGGCTTAATTCCTAGATCCTAGTTCCACTCTGGATTGAGTTTTGTGTATGGTGAGAGACTGGGGTTTTAGTTTCCTTTTGTTGCCTATGGATTTCCAGTTTTCCCAGCACCATTTGTTGAAGAGGCTATCTTTTCTCCAAAGTATGTTTTGGGCACCTTTGTCTGATAGAAGATCATTGTAATTTAGTTGGTTAGTTCCCAAATGCCAATGTCTCGGCTTGGCACAGAATCAGGAGCCACCACACAGCTTTGTAGGTTCAAACAGCAATTCTTTATTCCCGATCTCACACCAGCCTACACACACGCTCAGGGGAAATCCAAATCTGCCCTCCCAATTCACCTACTCCACGAGGCTCTTTCCAAATCCCATTTTACTCTCACAAGAACTCAACGGGAACAAGCAGCAGGAACACCCTAATCCCAGCAGC